>NC_079512.1:35144364-35176290 GCF_000801105.2 Raphanus sativus
TGCGTATCAGACTTAAAAATAGAATATATGTTGTTTATCATCGTTATTTCTGTTACATGTTTGGAACGAACAGAGCATACGAATATATTAATCCAAACAGATGATTGGCAACAGCTACTCACTCTTCAACCGTTTGCTAATATTGATATATCTAACAAAATTAAAAGCAAAAAATGAAAGAAAATTCCTCTAGTCAAATAAATGTTCTTATTAATCGCAATCTTTATCAAAGAAAGTTTTTTTTTTTATCGAAATGTATACTTTTTTTTTCTTCTCAGCTCCAAATGCTCTGTTTTGGTTTAAGAAACGAAATCACATGATGGAGCAGGGCTGAGCGTGATCATCGCTGAAGTAGCGGAAAGGAGTGTCATGCGCAGGGAAACCAATCTTGTCGTAGTAATCCAACGGATACTTGGCCGGCTCCTTCCTCGGCACAACCTTCGGCGCCTCGTGCCTTACCATCACTGCCCCCGGTGTCAACCATCCAGGCGGACCCACCGTCCGCGGCAACGTAAACATCGGCATCGTCGGCCGTACCGGATGCCCGAAACCCCTAGCTGGTGGTAACGGGCAAGTTTGAGCCGCGGGTAGTGGTGGCGGTTTGTCGTCTCGATGCTCTTCCTCGTTGCCGTAACGCTTAAGCAAGGCGCCGAACTGGGTCTTAGCCTTTGCTGGGTCTTTCTCGTAGGCGTAAAGTTCAGGCCTTTGCCCGATTTTTTCGATGGTTTTGATGAGCGTCGGAGGGTCCGCTGTGCCGGAGACCAAGATCAGACTCTTGGCTGGGACTATGGTAATAGCGTAAACTCCTGTTTTGGTTTATATATTATTAGGTCAAACTCTAATCATTTTGAAACTAAGGGGGAAGTTATGAAGGTAGGTACCTTTTACTTTACGGAGACGCTTCTTCACTCTGGAAGCGAAGTCTTTGCAACACTGGAGATCCATTTTCAGTATGCAAATCTGCAGAAACGAACAACTAAGAATATTAGAAAATTAATCGGAAGATTGAATAACTATATGATTGTATCTTTCTTCTCTTACAGGAAAGTTCAAATCCTCCATTGTTGTGTTTCTCAATGTGTTAGAGTCGAGCTAGGGTTTCTTCTTCTGTTGTCCGTTGACCAAAAACAAAACAAGGAGAGTTATATGACCTAAGCATACAGGAAAACCGAATCATTTATACTCAAGACTGGTTTCCATAATGAGATTATTTTTTAAAGATTGTCAATAAATGAGTAGATATAGTTTCTGATTGAGTTGACCTCTTTTTTAGATCATCAACACAGTTTTCTCTCCAGGGCATCCAAAGTATCCTATCCCACAGTACTTCCCGTATCTAATGCCGACAACTGATGAAATACAGTTTTCATGTAAGAATATACATAGCTGATGCTACATATTCAAAGGGAATGCAGCAGAAGATAATAAACATTTTTACTGTTGCAGTTATTTGCAGTGCACGGGAGATATTTGATTCAATCAACCCATCAGAAAAAGCTGACAAAATGCAACAAACATGAACATTGAACAGTCAGTATGTGTTTATAACTTTGCTGTGAACGAAGGTGAGGCTGAAAGCAACACCTGACAAAGGCACCAAGGTGAATAACATCTTTTTCTCTGCAAATGAAGTTTCTGTTTTTTTTTTCCTACTTGTGTTCTTTTCAAGATTATGTGACCCAAAGATTGTGGTACCACCTTTTGGAACGAACGAACAAGATTAATGTAAAACAGAGTATTCGTAACAAAGGTCAAAAAGTGAAAAAACTAAAGTGAATAGAAACTTCCTCTAGAAAATTTTGTTCTTTATTAATCTCAAACTTATCAAGGAGAGTTTAGCAAAATGGAAATTTTCTCAGATCCCAAATACTCTGTTTCCGTTTCAGGGAAAAACTTGAAGAAAAAAAATTTGATTCAGATTACACAATCTTGTTCAAGTTATTGTTCCTCTCTTTCAAGGGTAGTAGCCAGTGAAGGTGAATCCTCTTCCGGCGATTTCACCTGCGCAATACCAGGCAAAGCATTCGAGACCAAACAATGCAGCAATTCCTGCATCTTCTACCTTCAGATCGGTTCTGTTCTTCCACAAGTTCTTTGCATAGTCTACTTCCTTCCAGAAAGTTTCATAGCGTTTGGGAATGCTGTAATAAAAAAAAGTTGAAGAGGATTAGATACTGAGTAAAGCCACAAAATAAAATGAGAAAAAACTCTTCAATTCATGGGGGGATAAAACGCTAAGTGAGATGGAACGGATTCTCAACAACGAACCCAGTTTTCAAGACCAAGAAACGAACACACAAGTTAAAGAACATCATCAAGGAAGATGCAATATATTGAGAACTCTTTGAACTACACTGTGAAAAGATCCTCTTGGCCAAAATCTCTTAACTAACTAGAATCTAAAAATGGATGAATAACTACGAAGAGAGATAAGAGAGAGAAGAGGGAGAGAGAGAGAGAGAGAGATAACAACCTAGCAAGACGGGTGTAGAGCAGCTGCTTAGACAACTCTTGGCACTTCTCCACGGTGGCAGGTTCCTGGATGTAGTGCTTGTTCTTCTCAAGCAACTGCCTGTAATAAGAAGTCCCATGCTTGGCCACAAACTTTGAAGCCTCACACGCCTTTGACTGAACTTGTACCAACTTCGATGCCATCTTCAGAAACCAAATCCTTCAGATGCAAAAAATAAAGTACATTTCAATCTCAAAAATAAAAACTTTGGCACTCAAAAAGCCTTGCAAACATGGTTCAACACAGCCAATATCAGAACTACATCCAAAAACACTGATTTTCAATACATTCACAAAAAAAACAAATCAAGCTAAAAGACCTAAAATTCAAACGCTCTAATCCTCAATTATAGAGAAGCAGATCGAAAGGAGCTCTAGCGTATACACAATCAAAACCCGAAACCTCTATATCGAAGCGGGAACAGATCAGTGTATATAGATCTACAAGTCAACCACGAGAACAAACAATCTACGAAGGGGAAGTAGGAGTAGAAGAAGCTCAGTAAGCTAAATCAAAGCAAGATCTGTAACACTAACACCAAATTTGAGAATCTGATTCAAGAAGATTGCGACAAGCTCGGCGAAATTAGGAAGCTCACCGTTGGGATAGAGAGATGCGGCACCGGTGAGGAAGATGAGTGTTTTTGATTGGAGATTCGTGCCACTAAAATATCGTGCGACTTTCTCTGAACGACGCCCACTCTTCGTACGATGTCGTTTTATTCTTCTCCTCGCTATCCTACGCCGACGTCGTTTTTCTCAGTGACATGAAACGACGACGGTTTTAAGACATTTCGCGCTAGATCAGGCTCAGCCATTAGTTGGTGAAACGGTATCGTTTCAGCTATTATGTTGCGTCCTTTTTTGTTTCCCTTTAGCCTTCAAAACGACAACGTTTTAGAGGCATTTCGCACTAGATCAGCCAATTAGCCTGAGTTATTGACCAAAATCAATTATCATCGGAAACCGTCATGTCCTCGCTGACTCCTCCACCGGTTCCTATGGAGCTCCACGCCGTAAACCGGCGGAAGCTCTGCGATTCACTACGACGTCACTTATCTAGCTCCGATCGTCCACTTGATGGATTAGTTCTCCTCCAGGTACTCTTTCTAGAATCTAGATATGAATGATCGATCTCTAACGCTTATCGGTGAATCATGATTTCTATCGTCTTCTTGCTTGTTTGCTTGTTGGCCGTTAGGGAGGCGAAGAGAAAACTCGTTACTGCACTGATCACGCCGAGCTCTTCAGGTACCGATTTGAGAATTTTTTTTAAAACCAAATCGTACTGTGCTGATAACGATGGCTTATGCAGGCAGGAGAGCTATTTTGCTTACTTGTTTGGAGTCAAAGAGCCTGATTTCTATGGAGCTATTGTGAGTTTTCCTGCTAATTTTTTTTTTCAATCACTGCTTAACCAATGAATTAATTTTGATCCTCTTTTTTTTTTGGTATTGGAAGGACATTGGAAGTGGGAAATCTATCCTTTTTATTCCAAGGTTGCCTGAGGATTATGCTGTATGGTTAGGGGAGATAAAGCCATTGTCTCACTTTAAGGTAGTTTTTTTTCTTTGGATTTGTTTTCAGTCTTGTGAGTTTGTTTGTTCGATGCACTTTTAAAGCCATTTCATATGATGCAGGAAACGTATATGGTTGACATGGTTTACTATGTTGATGAGATTATCCAAGTCTTGAGTGAACAGTTCAAGGGAACTGGAAAGCCCCTGTTGTATCTTCTCCATGGTCTTAACACCGACAGCGGAAACTTATCCAAACCTGCCAGCTTTGAGGTGTCACTGCATTTTCATCCTTTCTCCTGCATTTTGTTTCGGAAAACTCTTCTGATTTCTTTGGCAAAGCAATGCTCTGGTGATTTGCTGCTGAGAATAGGTGTCCTGTGATCAAGAATTTTTGGGACCTATTTTGTAATATCATGTGTACTACGTTTTTTACTATTGTTGTGTCTTATTTCAGGGGATAGAAAAGTTTGAGACTGATTTGACTACTTTGCATCCTATTTTGGCGGAATGTCGAGTTACCAAATCAAGTTTGGAGCTTCAGCTACTACAATTTGCAAATGATATAAGTTCCGAAGCTCATGTAGAGGTCTGATGTTATTTCCTAACAGTTTTCTTCTCTTGAATTTATTTACTTTTCTTTTCCAGTGACATGCTTAGACAAATGAATAAAATAAATTGATGAAATGATGTTCTTCTCTGTTTGCTTATTAAAATAATTCGTTTTTATCATTTATTTCCCAGCTAGGTTCTCTTATCGACTCCATGTAAACATGTTTTCTTCTCTTCTTGCAAATTACTTACATGTTTCCAGCTTTTAACCATGTGTTTTTTTTCCAATCCACAAGGTTATGAGGAGAGTCACACCTGGCATGAAAGAATATCAGATGGAAAGTATGTTTTTGCACCACACCTACATGTACGGTGGCTGTAGGCACTGCTCGTACACATGCATCTGCGCGACAGGGGATAATAGGTAAGTTTGGTGATTCCTGAAAATGCAGAAATATTTATTCTCGGGTTTTCAGGTGGTTTTTACTGAAAGACTAACAAAATAATGAAAACTGTTTGCAGTGCTGTTCTTCATTATGGGCACGCTGCAGCTCCAAATGATAGGGTAAAAGAGCAAGCTTTCTTCTCCTTTCTCATTTTCTCATTTTCTCATTATTACTTATCTGAAATTGTTTTATTACTTCTTGCAGACTTTTGAAGATGGAGATCTGGCATTGCTTGATATGGGTGGTGAATACCATTTTTATGCATCTGACATAACATGCTCATTCCCCGTGAGTTCCTTTTTTCCAAACGTCGTCAAACCTATTAATAGTTTCCATTTAGGTTATGTTATTCAGAATCCTTGAGAGAGTTACTGAATTGTATTTTCACTGAGATTACTTGTTTCTAATCCTGTTTACATGAACATCATAAGGCGTTAAATCTAGTAATTCGGAGCAAATGGTTCCTAATATCTATTAAATATTGTGCAGGTCAATGGTAAATTTACAAGTGACCAGAGTCTAATCTACAATGTAAGTACCTTACGAGACTTGTTTAAACGTGGATGTAGTACAGTTATGTGCTTTTTGTCTATTTTTCCACACAATCCAGAGTTTGGTGATCCTCTTGAAACTTTATATATATCTTGGTTCTTTGATTTGTCTTTTTCTAGGCTGTTCTGAAAGCACATAATTCTGTAATCTCTGCAATGAAGCCAGGAGTTAACTGGGTGGATATGCACAAGTAAGACTCACTGAGATGAGCTTAAGCTTGTATTCTCAGTTTGCTTTTTTTTTTCCTATTTGAACTGCATCTCCATATGTTTGTATAGGTTTCTTTGCCAACTGAAACAAGTTTAATTTACAGGCTAGCCGAAAGAATCATCCTTGAGTCACTGAAGAAGGGGTCCATCCTCACTGGGTAGTTTTCTCTTGGACATTTGTTTATGCATGACATTGGTCACTCTTTTTTGAATCAAAATTCCGTGGTTACTGTTTTCGTCTTTGTTCCTAGTGATGTGGACGAGATGATGGTAGAACGTTTGGGAGCTGTTTTCATGCCTCATGGACTAGGTCACTTCATGGGCATTGACACACACGATACCGGTGGTTATCCAATGGTACATTAAAACACCTTTTGACCGAATAGTTATCCTCATTAACATGAAACTACAGTGTTTCTTACTGGTTGCTTTACTTTTTTTTTTTTTTGAAGGGAGTGGAAAGACCAAAGGAACCGGGACTGAAGTCATTACGCACTGCAAGAGATCTCCTTGAAGGAATGGTAAAAAGCTAACTGCTTATGGTTCTTCTCGTTACCGTCTTCGTTGATTGTCCTAATGGTTTCTGATATAGGTAATAACGGTGGAGCCAGGATGCTATTTCATCAAGGCATTGCTAATCCCAGCCATGGAAAACGCAAAAACCTCCAAGTTCTTCAACCGTGAAACAATAGAGAGATTCAAGAACATAGGAGGTGTCAGAATCGAAAGCGATTTGGTAATGATGTGGATTCACACTATAACGTCTAAAACCCTCCCAAATGCAAAAGTATATGTACACACAACAACAATGTCTAATTATGTTTGTGATTTTTCTTTTGTAGGTCGTTACTGCGAATGGCTGCAAGAACATGACGAATGTTCCAAGGGAGACGTGGGAGATCGAAGCTGTGATGGCTGGAGCGCCTTGGCCTCCCGTCACTACAGGAAACAATACTACCAAGTGATCTTAACTTACGGAAACTAAAAGAACTGCTTTAGAAACTCAATAATAAAACCCCCTTTATATAATGGGGAATAAGAATCTGAGAACTATTGGCTACATTTGTTCATCTATCTTAGTATGTTCTACTTTGTTTCTGTTTCCGTGTGTTTGGTCAACTTCTCTCGCTAGTTGAAGAGAAGATACGCTTATTTGAATATTCAGTGAAGCGAACCGGGAAGATAAAATTCACCCGGTTTGGTGCATGTCGACAAACCGAACCGGTACAGAAAATATCTTCAAAAAGAGAAGAGGAAAGACTTGTCAGTTCTGACTTCCGAAATAAAAGCATGTGGTGGCTTTCCTAAAACCCTAATCTTTGCACTTCGCGTCTATCTCCAAAACCCTTCTCTCTCTTTACTCCGTTTTCTCTCTCTTCCTCTCTCTTCCCTCGTGTGTGAAACCTAAGAAGAAAACCATGACTAAGAATAACAACAACAACAACGAGGAAGAGGAGTTTATCAGCTTCGGACACAACCTGAACACGAAGATACGCTTTGAAGATGCTGATGAAGACGAAGTTGCAGAAGGCTCCGGTCTGGAAGCCGGCCAAGATGAATCCATGTGCGACGCAGGAGAGAGCAACGATGCAGCTGAAGTCACTGATGATACCACCAGCGCCGATTACTACTTCGATTCCTACTCTCACTTCGGTAATTCCCTTTTGTTTTACTTTCTGAAGTTCGATTCTTTATTGAGTTAGAATGGTAAATAAAAGTTATGAACTTCATGTTGACTCTGATTCCAACTTTATCTATTTTGCAGGAATTCATGAAGTAAGTATCGAAAAGCCATACTCTTTCCGGTGTTAATACCCGATGTGTTTGTTACAGTATCTGTTCTGGAAACGAACTAGTTCAGTATAGTTTTTATTCTATCTAACGATGATTGAATCTGGGAATGTATATTGCAGGAGATGTTGAAGGATGTAGTGAGAACAAAGACTTATCAGAATGTAATTTACCAAAACAAGTTTCTCATCAAGGACAAAATTGTTCTTGATGTTGGAGCTGGGACAGGAATCTTGTCTCTCTTCTGTGCCAAGGCTGGAGCTAAACATGTCTATGCTGTATGTCTTCATTACTTTTCTTTTTTTCATTAGTTTAAAACTTGTTTCAATAAGAATTAATTTGATTGAGGGTGTTTGATTTCTTGATAGGTTGAGTGTTCTCAAATGGCTGACATGGCAAAGGAGATTGTTAAAGCCAATGGCTTTTCTGATGGTAATTTTTCTTTTAAATCTTGAGTTGTTTATGAATGAGAAACATCTGCTTTGTAGCCGCATCTTGACGATTGTTGTTTTATCATTGCAGTGATAACTGTTTTGAAAGGGAAGATTGAGGAGATAGAGCTTCCCACTCCTAAAGTGGATGTGATTATATCTGAATGGATGGGTTACTTTTTGTTGTTTGAAAATATGTTGGACAGTGTCCTCTACGCTCGTAATAAATGGCTTGTAAGTTGCAGCTCAACTTTGTTTGTTATAATAAACCGATGAGCATATGGTTTCATGTTGTTGATATATAAACTTCTTGCTCCTTTGGTAACGTTGGTAGGTTGATGGCGGGATTGTGCTGCCAGACAAGGCCTCTCTGTTTCTTACAGCAATTGAGGATTCAGAGTATAAAGAAGACAAAATTGAATGTGAGCTGATTGATTCCACTCCTCTTCTTTTTGCTACATTGATCTCAATGTCTTTAAATCTTTTTATGTGTTTTCTACTGCAGTTTGGAACAGTGTGTATGGTTTTGACATGTCATGCATCAAGAAAAAAGCTATGATGGAACCACTTGTTGACATAGTCGACCAAAACCAGATTGTCACCGATAGTAAGCTACTTAAGGTAAGATACCACACATTGACAGTGGTTAGTAGGATCTCTTCTCTTTTACTTTTGTGGCTAATGCTCATTACATTTTATTTTTGGGGGTTTCGTAACAGACAATGGATATCTCGAAGATGTCTTCTGGTGATGCTTCCTTCACAGCTCCCTTTAAACTTGTTGCACAACGCAATGACTACATCCACGCCCTTGTAGCCTACTTTGATGTATCATTCACCATGTGCCACAAGCTCCTTGGTTTCTCAACAGGTTGAGATCTCTTTCTCCAGTTTCTTCTTTATGCTACTGAATCAAACATAGGCATAGATTGTTTCATTATGGTCTGAAACTTAATACTAAACAATCACTGGTTTTTGAAATGCAGGACCGAGATCCCGGGCTACGCACTGGAAACAAACAGTCATGTACCTTGAAGATGTGTTAACCATATGCGAGGGTGAGACGATCACTGGAAGCATGTCTGTGTCGTATAACAAGAAGAATCCTAGAGACGTTGACATAAAGCTAAGCTATTCTTTGAATGGCCAGCACTCCAAAGTCTCAAGGACCCAACACTACAAAATGCGTTGAAGTTCTCTCAGAAGAACTTTAAATTTGCAGCTGAAACTGAGAAGATGCCATATTCTCAAATTTGTGATATTAGTTTTTGTATTTTTTCCTTTTCCAGTTTTGCAACATTCCCTTTTCCTTCACACTGCAACACTTTTTTCCCCGAGTTGAATTTATGATTTTGCTATAAGCTATTTCTTGTGTGTTACAGAACTGATGTCTCTCAACACTCTTTAAAAGATCTAAATCACCAAGGGTGGGTCCACATTTCAGTCTCGATAACAAGAATCTCCTCTCCTTGATATTACTATATAGTTTGGAAGAAAGGATACCTTGGGGGACAGGAGGCGGGTTCTTGGTACAAGCATCGGTCAGGTCTTTGCATAGGTGATTAACCAGTGAAGCAAGATCAGGCTTAGACTTGTTCAGATTACATAACCAAAAGTCTCATTAACCACTAAATGGGCTTGAGGCAAGACACTAGGCCCATTATTTAATATGACTGATTCTCGATGATATAGGGGTAATTAAGTCTTCTTAACGGACAATTTGGGTTTGCCGTCGGCCAATTACGAAAGAAAAGAAGCAGGGAAGCTCCGGCCGGGGGTAGAGTGAAATGGCGGGGGGGATGGTGATAGTATTCGACTTCGATCGGACAATGATCGAGGGAGATAGTGACAACTGGGTTGTAACAGAGATGGGGCTCACAGAGATCTTCCATCAGCTCCGCTTCACTTTACCTTGGAATCGCCTCATGGTCTCTATTTCATCTATTTAAAAAGCCCAGTGATTCAATCTCTTCTTCTGATTCTTGAATTATTTTCTTCTGTTTGATTGGATTTTTGAAAGGATAGGATGATGACGGAGCTTCACTCGCAAGGGAGATCGATTCAGGACATTGAAGCTTGTTTGAAAAGAATAATGCCTATTGATTCTCATATCGTCGAAGCTATCAAATCAGCTAAATCTTTAGGGTATTGAACAATGTCGTGTTTGTGTTCTAACTTCTAATGACCGGACACTGATTAGTTTCACTTTGGTCCTAATCTCAGCTTCTTTTTTTTTAATTTGGCTTAGCGTTGATTGTTTTAAATTATTTGCAGATGTGATTTGAAGATTGTGAGTGATGCGAACCAGTTTTTCATCGAGAAGATACTAGAGCAGCATGATTTGTTGGATTGCTTCTCAGATATCTACACAAACCCAACCTCTGTTGATGAACATGGAAAGTTAAGGATCTTACCCTACCATGGTGCTGCATCGACTCCTCCACATACCTGCAATCTCTGCCCTCCAAATCTCTGCAAGGTACTTTATGATCTTTGAAAAACTTTATAAAAGCCTCCATTTGTTTCCTCAGGTTTCTGCATCTGGTTTGATATGGTTTTGGGTAGTGAATCTTTATTTGTTTCCTCAGGGTTTGGTGATGGATCATATACGAGCTTCTTCTTCTCCCGACGATCAGATTCTAACGAGGTTTATCTACCTTGGAGATGGAGGAGGTGACTTCTGTCCAACGTTGAAGCTGAGGGAGTGTGATTGTGTGATGCCAAGGATGAATTATCCGCTGTGGAAGCGGATTTCAGACAATCCCTCGCTGATCAAAGCAGATGTCAAGGAATGGAGCAATGCAGAGGAACTACGGAGGATACTTATGCAACTTGTCAGCACAATGACAAAGGAAGATTCATAACAAAACTCTACTCTTTTTGAAACAAAGCTGAAAGTGTTTCTGATTGATGCAAAAAGGTGATGATAGGAACTATGTGTTTGTCTATCTTCACTTGATTGATTTACACGTTGTCTTGTGTAATGGTGATGACTCATCAAATAAAGGATTTTGTTTTTTTTTTCATTAAATATTTGGTGAATATCAAAAGAAAATATTATTCGCACACTTCAAAACCTAATTTAAACTTGGGCGCGTAGATACATCTTGCTTCAACCTTGCCAAAGTGTGATGCTTTGTTTGAGATTTGAGCAGATTATAGTTAACCAGACAAAAGGTTGGTTTACTCTTGTTCTAACAGGAAGTTTCAGTTGGTCCATAATGTAGAGTTGGCTCTTCAGTGAAGCTAGGCAATGCCTGCAAACTCTATCCTTCCAGCCATATCTTTGGAAACACAGAGTTGGGGGAATCTTGTGTTCTCATGACGTAAAATCCCTTTGAGATCTCTAATTTACCTTCCATACTTATATATAATGTGCTCTCTATTGTTTAGAGATTGATCTTTGCTATGTCATTCATATGTGTCAATTTCTGTCAGCCAGTGGTGCTGTTGTTGGCGATGAGCTTCCTGGTTATACGATCATAGAAGGCAATAACATTATCGGTCACCACGCTGTGGTTGGTGTTAAATGCCAAGACTTGAAGTAAAAGGTATGTGAGAAACTCAATGGTGCGACTATCTACAGGTATCACAAGATGTTCCAAAGTACTTGATGGTGACTGGAGAAACAAAGTAAATGAGCAACATGGTCGGTTTGTCAAACTTACCATCATGTAACTTAAAGTATCTTTCATATCTCGTCATGTTACCATGGTTTAATTTAACCTCCCACAATTGTTCTCCCTTTTTTCAACTACAGCCACCACTGAAACTCCATGCACTGCTTCATAATAAAATTTATTTGTTATGGGAACATGATAAACTCTTTTCCGAAACCAATATTAAGCGCCGTCTTAACGATAATTGATCGACATTGTCTATGTGGGCGATTCTGAAGGAGGGCATTGTGGTATCTTGTCTACATCCACGATACTTGCAATCAATTGCATTTTATAGTCCAATTTTAGTACATATTCCAAACCTCCCATTATGTTGTATCTGTAGCAGAAATGGTATTTCTTACCACGTGCTTTTCTTTAAGGTAAAGCATTGCACTGACCAACTCAGTTGTCGTAAACGCTCAACATGTCTCTATGAGAAAGAAAAGAAAAAGTTGACTTGCATGCTTTATTATCTAAATATATGTCACGAAAATTCATAAGCATTCTTCAAAAATGAAAAAGAAAAGAAAGCAAGAAATTCTTATATGATATCCGTAAAGTTTTGACTCCATTATCGTTACCAAATCATTAGACATGATATTTCAGATAATCTGATGAGAGCATTGAAAAGAGAAAGTGTTTTCTTTCATTATGCAAATTTCTTAGATCATCATCAATTTATAATGGTTGGTTTACCTGAGATACATGCCAAAGTGCATATGATGCTTTTCTTTTCCTTAGTGCATATGATGCTTTTCTTTTCCTTAACGACTTTGATTTCAATTTGGGATGGTTGACATGATGAGTGAGAGAAAATCCATCAGAATAATTGACAAATATGAACTAGCTTGGAGGCCACAAATCCAGCAGAGTGCATGATGTAATTTTCAATTATTACATAACCTTGGAGGCCACGAATCCGGCAGACGGTTCTTGTTTAACTTTCCAGGCGCGTTTGTTCAGAGATAACACTGTAAAAGGAGCTTACCACAAAATAATGACCGAAGGTTGTAGGATCAAACCTGAAATTCCAGGTCAGTTTTGTCTTTTGTGTCATGTGATTATTGCCTTCTCAGTAGGTTGATGTATGATTCTTTATATTGCTCTTTTTTTTTAATATTTCAAAGGTACAAGAGAAATAATACATCTATGTGATTTCAATGGAGAAGTTTACAAAGACAGTCTACCTGATTGGTATTCAGATGATGCATTGCAGCCCAATGACCAGTTTTATCAAGTGAGGGCAACTTGTTCTTTTATTCTTCTTCTGCCTCGATCCTTTTCTTGTTCGCTTTATGTCTTTATTTTTGTTGTTTCACAGGTGCAAGATTCAGATATTCTTGAAAACGATTGGCATAATCTGTATGCTGAACTTGCCATGTACGCACTGAAGGAAGACGACATGTCCTTGTTCGAGACCTGGCTGCCTCTGGAGATCAAGAAGGTCGTTGTGCAGACTTTTGAAGATGTGAAATCAAACGAAAAGCTCAAGGCCGGGAATGCAATCTTCTACACCAGTTTCAAGAACTTGAATGCTCCTCCCCATGGTCTGTGCCAGGATCACCGAGTCATCATAAGAAGAAGCACTGATGGGCTTCCAGGACACGTTTATCTTGACTTCAAGTCGTGCTCCGGTCATAATATTTTCAAGGCAAGTTCGGTCTGAGACATATATGTTTCCTAAGTTAATAAGACGACTCTACTCAGTATCTATAAGCTATGTTGTCATGACTGAATAATCATCTCCTCTGTTTGTTTTTCAGTGTAATCCAGTACTTAATAACTTGTCCGTTATGTCTTTTAAGTTTGTTATTTGGTTTTCCTCAGTTCTTTTTTTCTATACAAAAAATGTTGAATAATTCATTTTGATTGTTGCTACTTGCAATCTAATCTACTGAAAAACTAAACCCTGTAAAATTTCATTGCGGAGGAGTGTCTGATCGATGCGGAAAAGGTTAAGCTCCTCGAAACTCTATGGACGAGCATAATGGATTCTACATGATCCTATAAAATATTTTTTCTTTGAAACAGAAATCCTAACTACTTTGAAATATAATGTCTTCGAACGATCTTTCATGAGTCATCACGAGTCTTGACGACGGATACAGTCACAATCTCTTTGAATGATGTATGTGATTATTTACGTACTAGTAAAAACACACCAAGTTAGAAAGCATCCAACGGTTATAAAAAAAAATTATGAAAAATATAGCAGAAACGCAAGGATATTTCTGAAAACATATTTTATCAAAGAAGATATCATGAAAAATGTAGGGAAAGCTATTACTACAGTATTGAAGGATGATGATATCAACAGAGGACAATTACAATTACTACAATATTGATATCAACTTTAATAATTGTAATAACTAGGTGATTTTCCCGTGCTCATGCACGGATATAAATATTTATAAAGTAAATACACAAAATTATAATACATTACGATAGTTTATTAATTTTTTAATTATTCTGTTATTTATATTGTAATCAATATGCATGGTTTTTTTTAAATAACATTGTGTTACTTTAATTAGATTATAATTTTGGATATAATATCTCGACTGTTTGGTTATTATTTGGATATATTAGATAATATTTACTTTTTATGATTTAACTAAAATATTTTGTTATACCGATTAAAATTTTGATTAACTTCTTTTATTTTCATATAGTTTGATTCTTTCCTTAAATTTGTGTATATATTTTAGTAGGATTATGTATAATTTAATAGTGTTGATTAATTCAAAGTTACATCTTAATTGTAATAGTTGGTTAATATATGTGTAGTATTATTTGAGAATTTCATATTTATTTATTAAAATATTGAGAATAAATGAGAATATATTATTTTTATTTAATGTTTTACTTTGTATAAAATAATTTGGATTGGTTTAATTACTCATTGGTGGGTATATTGTGTTACATATTTCCGTAAATTTAAGTATAACTATTTCTAATCTAATTCAACCAAATCATATTTATTGTATTCATTGCATTAGTTTGGTTTTCATCTTAGATGTGTATATATATTTATGAATTGGCTATTTGTAAATAGCCCATGACTATGTTAATTTTATAGTACTTGGTTATTTGGAATATGTTAATTATCACAAATAAAATTATAAAAATAAAGTGATGATAGGTACAAAATTGCATACAAATATAATCGATACATTCTAAAAGTAATATTAACTCTTTATTTTAATATCAAGATTATTTTTTAAAAATTCCTTTTTATGAAATAAAATTATATATAAAAATTATTTTTGATTTAAGTTTATAAATATTTTCTTTATCGTACATGTTATTTGAGAAATATAAAAGGGAACATAAAAATAATAAATTAAATTTATTCATTAAAGATATCTTAGTTTATGCTATTTAAATTATTTTGTAATAATATGAGAAATATATTGATTTAAATAAAATGCTTAATAATTTTAAAAATATATATTATATTGTTAAGATTATTTTTAGAAAGGGAAGATTATTTTTCTTTACTTTAAAATCAAAATTATTTTGAAATTTGCTTATTATGAATTACACTATATATAAAATATATTTTTGGTTTTAAATTTATAAATTTTCTTTATATATAGGTTATTAGGTGTGTTGCCCGCATTTGCGGGCACAATTTTCTTACGAATATTTATTAGTTTATATATTTTACTAAAATATATATGCTTATTATTGTATTAAAATTTTAAAAACACTAACATATTAAAAATAATTTTGATTTTGAAATCTTATACTTTTGTTACCATTTTTGTACACTTATTTGTACTTATATTTTGCTCATATTTTCTATTTTTTCAATTATTTATATTTTCCATTACATATATTGCTCATCTATACTATTTAAACATAAACAATAATTTTTTTACCAAAAGTAATAGTTGGATCAATACATTTATTGTTAAATTAAAATAAAAATAATATATATTTTTGTTAAAACAATATGATTAATATAAGTTCTTTTTATTTTAATATATATTTTTAGATTTTGGATAATTATTATTAATATTAATTTTAATAATTTAGCTAATAAAAAAATGAAAATTAGTTTTTTATTTTGTTGTTAATTTATGTTTTATTCATTAAGGGTATAAATGATATTGACCACTCTAATTTTTTAATTTAAAGATATATTTTTAGATTTTGGATAATTCTTATCATTATTAATTTTACTTACTTATGTAGTAAAAAAAATTATTTTTATTTTGTAGGTAATTTATATATGTATCCATTAAGGATATAAACAATATTAATCACTCTAATTTTTTATTTTAAATATATATTTTTAAATTTTGGATAATTCTTATCATTATTAATTTTAATTAGTTAATTAATCATAAAATTAAAATTCGTTTTTATTTTTATGAATAATTTATATGTTTATTCATTAAGGGTATAAACGATATTAACCAGTCTAACTTTTAACGTGAGAGCTCCGTTGCGAAAAATCACTTCGCAAATAATAGTATAGATATGTTTTATTTTTCTTATTTGGATTCATAAAATAAATAGTACCTTTTAGTGGTAGTGTGTGCAGTGATTTTAATGGTGCCAGTAAGTTAGCAATTTCAAAGAAAAAAGAGTAAAAGATTAATAATGTATACAGTTGACTACATATAATACATGAATTACTAGTGTTTGAAAAAAAAAATACATGAACTACTTTTCTCTGGATTACTAAAACAAGTATTCTATTGGTTTCAAAGATCTCCAAAGTTTTATCTATCATACTGTTTGTGTAGTATGTATGTCTGTCACTAAGGTCTCAAACTGGTATCATTACATAAACACCCAAAGAAAATGTTATTTTTGCATAATGTCGATGTTTCTCACTGGATCTATTATCTATATCGCTAGTTTCACAATCGCTATGGAAAGCAAAAACCGAAAGACATTATATGTTTCATTTTGTTAAAGAGGAAGAAGAAAGCGAGGAGGATGCTACGCTCATTGTGATTACTTTCTCTTCATCATCTTCCAAGACGAACAATGACTCTGTATTCCTACACATGCCATGCACTAGAACAACGGGCAAACCAGCCAAAACCCCGAGCAGAATACCACCGGTCACGTTGGTTAATAGAATAATACAGAGCGTGAGGACCAACAAAGTTAGCACCAAAGCAGAGTCATCGATCACGCTGCCAAATATCACCAGCGGTTCGTTATCCCGAGAGTAGACATATAGCCATGCGATGATCAAGACAACGAAGACGGCAAGGTGGACAGGCTGCCAAAGCATGCTGATGAAGATAGCAACAACGAAGATGACAAGGTAGTTGGTTCGGAAGATCATGATGTTGGTTTTGATTTGTTCCGTGGCAACACTGAATGAGGTAGGAAGGCTAAGGGAGCTCCACTGTACAAGCTCAAGCCATGGCCTTCGAGAGCTAAGGCCTAAAGAGATCAACCCTTTTGCTCGTCCAAACATGCTCTGGTTCGAGGAGTCATTTGCTTGGGACGGTATAGTTCCGTACGTTGTCATTTTCTTTCACGAGCGACAAACAGGGCAAGAAGAGAGAAACGGAGAATATAACCAGAGGAACCTATATGAAGACAAGACTGTGAAGAGACAATAAATCTGAGGATCTTAGATCGTCTCTCTCATTTGGAATGTTTTATTTCAGGACACCAGAGGAGAGGCAAATACTAATGTACTAATAATGGAAAGGAGAGAGATATTCCAAAGAAATGGATGGAAACCCTTAAACTTCTCATAACAAAACGTTTGATGTTATAACAGAGACTGCCATTACATGAGTTTCAAGAATCATGTTCTTAACCTTATTGTCTACAAGAAAAATACAGCAGCCAGCTTTAATCCATAGAAACCTAGAAGACATTTAAACAACTCTTGACACACACGCATTCTACTGAACGCAAAGTTGTTTTGTATATATACCAGCGAACCAGCATAAACCAACTAATGATGGGAGATATATCCTTCGCCCATAGTCTCTGGATCGTTACCTTCACTGGCTGCTGCTAGCATCAGAAGCAATAGCTTCACCACGATAAACCCTCCATGGTCCTCGATAGAATAATGGCTTCATCAGAGGCACCGTTTTGCCTGGGTGCTCTTCCCAAAACTTCTCCTGTTTATATACATGAGTGGAGTAACATAAGCTTACATCCGAAGAAGCTTAACTTAGTCTTGTCATTGATTCACATCAAACAGTGTTGAAAGAAACACATTGACAAGAGATCATTATAAACCCCTAAAGAACAGTGGATTCAGAAAGGTTTCAAATTAATCCCATAATCTCGATCACTACCAAGGAAAGGTTTCAACTTTATCCCAATTCGAAACCCTAGAATTGCCAATCACGAGAACCCACAAAATCTAATCACAAACCCGAGTCGAATCGATAACAGTGTCGAAGCTTACCTTGTAAAGCTGCTCCGTAACCGCTGCGCCGATGACGCCGGTGTAAAAGGCGGCGACGTAGATAGTAATCAAAGCTGTGAAGGTTTTGGGTCGACGGTAAGGCTCGATCATCTCCCAGACAGCGAACCTCTCGAACTTGTTGTACTTATAATCTGCGTATTTTCTCCATAGTGTGCTCCAAACTCCTTGGGATTGCATCTCTCTCTCCTTTCTCAACCTTCGCCGCGTTTTGGATTTTTTATTCTTTCTTTTTTTTTTTTGTGCACATTTTTATTCTTTCTAAACTCTGTTTTCGCGGCGGCGCGTGAAACCTGAGAGAAACAAGAAACAGGCATAAGACTGAAAAACTTTGAAATATTTACCAAACAGTCCTCACATTCCTACAAGTTTTTGGTTTCGGCCCTCGACTTTTCTTTACGTCCACTTGAGTCCTTGAGCTTAGACTTTGCAAGTTTTTTAACTTTCAACGTCAATACAATACATTAATTTGAAATTACGAAGATCAGTGTCTTATCACCATTATTCTGAGGAACTTTGTAATTTACTCCAAAACTATGCAAACATATCACACATGCATAAGCTTTGCTTCTGTAGCAAACTACGGACCAGCAGTTAAAAAATACATTTGCAATTTTGCCTATTGGCAAAAGTATAGTATCATAACACGCTTCAGGAAGGATTCTTTTATACCAGTAAAGTGACAGATATACAGAGAATATAAAGCTCGGGTGTTTGCTTGACCAATCAGAGACTGTTGCAGTAATGAATCTAAGACGTATGGCAAATTCAACTTGATCCAGTTGGTTTGGCTGCATTCTTCTGCACGGATAAAGATTCCAACGTAAACCCTTCAGGTCCCTTGACTGGACCGATGCTGCAACGATCTGTGTTGTGTAGTCGGATGGCATCTTTTATCTTCTGAAACTAAAAGAAGAAAAATTCAAAGAACGAGAATAATGTCAGATAGTACTCTGAGAGACAAACCAACTGCCTTTTTGATCCACTGAACTAAACTAGCAAACAGGTTGATGCCAGAATGCTCAATGGTGTCAATATCAAGCTATAAATTTTGAAGGGAAAGTGGTTTATGCAAGCAAGTAACTAGTGAATGATCTCAGCTTAGTTTACCTTAGCAAGAGAACATGAGAAGGACTCGAGCTGGCCATCAGCTCCACGGTAAAAGTGGAAATAAGGAAGCACTTTGACGTTCAAACTCTTGCACATTGGTTTGTTCTCATCAAAGTTTACTTTGAGGAACAATATATCCGGATGTTCTACCGCTGTCTTGCAAAGCTGGAAAGATTTTTCACAAAAAAAAACAAATGAAGTTATTATAGCTTCATTGAACAGATTAAGTCACAGAGGTAACAACAAGACACTTACCTTGGGGAACAATGCTCTGCAAGAAGCACACCAAGTTCCATAAAACTCTACAATGACTAGTCTTTCGCCAGCTTCACTTAAAGCCTTCAAGAATTCTTCAGTGGAATGAATGTCAACCATGTTTGGTCCAGCATTTCTCTCCCACCATTTCGGTGGCTCTGTCTCCGCCACACTCTCATCTACCTAAAAACCTCAAACACTCAAATTATAGCCTAAAGCATCACTATTAAACTTGAATTGTTCCAAAGCATCAACCTTTCCTAAACTTATGTCATCTGAAGAAAAATAACTTAAGCTCCTAACAAAACAGAATTTGTCTAAAATTTGAGTACACACACAAGTCAAAGTTCACGTTAACAATCAGTTTCCAAAAAGGACATTTTGATTAACGGAGAGAATGTGCAAAAAGACAAAAAAGTCCTTACCTTGAC
Source organism: Raphanus sativus (assembly GCF_000801105.2). Classification (NCBI taxonomy): domain Eukaryota; kingdom Viridiplantae; phylum Streptophyta; class Magnoliopsida; order Brassicales; family Brassicaceae; genus Raphanus; species Raphanus sativus. The sequence goes on from NC_079512.1 coordinate 35,164,252, forward strand.
GTGAACCACCTTGCTTTTGGATCGTTTAAGAGGGATGTGGCTAGCGAGACCTAAAGATGTGTAATGAGAAGACGAGCACGAGGGAAGAGAAGAGAGCTGACGAACTCTCTTGTCGGAATTCAGATTTGGAGGCGAGCGAGGTTTCAGAGTGGTTGCAAAGGAGGTGAAGGAGGAAGAGGCGCGAATGGCCTGAACCGACGTCGAAGATATTCGAACGACTCCAGCCATCTAAATTCACCCACACCACACAGTAGAGAGAGATAGAGAGGAGAGTGAGATTGTTCTTAGCTCCGAGAGATCCTCCAGAGATGAAAGAAGATCAGAGAAACTGTCTGGTTCAGATTCTCGTGATATTTTCTCTCAATCATGTCATGTGCTTCTCTTCAAATATACATAGACGCGATTTCAACATTTAATTGGCGTTTTGACCGCTGTTTTTATTTGGCGGCGATATGTTGTTGCGTTAGCGTTGAGAAAAAAAATGTAAACGCGTTTCGTTTCTCCTGTATCAATCGTGTTTTAACACGGAACACACAACAATAATCGTTTTTATGGTATACACACAAGAAAGTAATGACTTTAACGCCATTTGTATTTATTTTTAGTTTCTGGTCCCCAACTTGAAAATGATGTCCAAACAAAAAAATTCTGAAAATTGTAGATTTATTTGGTCTTAATGATTCACACTTATAGCATCTACTTCAGATAAAGATATACAGGATGGTTTTGAAAAAAAGGAAGGCTCTTTGTTGTTCTAAGCATGCAAGAGATTATAGACACCATAATAATTCAACAAGTTGAGTAGAATTTCTTGTTAAATGGCACAAGAACAACAAACATATCAAAGTGCATAAAAAGTCTAATAGATCAAAGCACATAAATGTTTGAGTTTGCTGCGGCTTGAAAAACGCAGTTACAGATTCTACACTCCCTTTTATTGACATAAGAATGAAACTTACATCTCCCTCTCTGCTTACGCCCTTGGCAATAGAACGTTTGAAGGGAACCCATCAGAACCATTGTTCGGTGCACCCACCTTAAGTCCAAGAATCGTACTAATGAGATTGTATATCTCAACGTTCTCAAAAGAAGGCACTTTCCTTCCCTTCGCAAACATAGGACCGTGCCCCATGAATATAGTCCTCATCGAAAAGAAAGCATTGTCATACCCATGAGCTCCACCACATTCTTTAGCTTTACTCCTCTTCTGCTCAACCTTGAACCCTTCATCAACCATTCCTATAATAGGCGGGATCCTATCACTGCCCGCGTAATGCAGCCTGCTAGGTAAATCCTCTTTGAGATAAACCTTCAAGTACTCCCCGTTCTCCACTTTACCAGACCCCAAGCCTTGGTTCATCTTAGCCACCACATCAGCTGGGTCATGACCTTTAGGAGGTTTAATCACCAGCATAGGAGTGTAGTAATGAACCCAGCTGCTAGGGATATTGATCCAATGAGCTAAATCATCAAGAGCAATCACTTTCTTATCACAAGTCCCAACCATTCCATGATCACCAACCATAATCATAGTCACATCCTCGAACATCCCTCTCTTCTCCAACCCATCAATCAACCTACCAATCAACCTATCGATGTTAACAACAGCTTCGGTGATCCTAGGATCATCAGGACCAACTTGGTGACCTTGATGATCAGGGTCCTCGAAGTAAAGCGTCATGAAACTAGGAATCTCATTACTAGGCAAATCGAAGTAGGACAAGATAGTATCAACCCTATCATCAAAAGGAACAGAACCGTTGTAAGGCTGACACAAGCCTTTAGGACAGTCCCAAGCTCCCTTGTGTACTTCAGAGCCAGGCCAGAAGTAAGTAGCGGCTTTAAGTCCTTGGTTCACTACTGTTTCCCATAACGGCTCGCCTAGCCACCACTCCGGCTCGTGGCTAGCCATTGTGAAGACGTTACCAGTGACTGGATCCACGAACCTGTTGTTGATGATGCCGTGGTGAGCTGGGTAAAGGCCTGTGACGATGGAGTAGTGGTTAGGGAAAGTTAGCGTCGGGTAAACCGGGATTAGACCGGTTTCGGCTTCTGTTCCGTTGGCGATTAGGCGGTGGATGTTGGGGAGGTTGGTCTTGTGTTGGTACCCGAAGCGGAAGCCGTCTGAGGAGATGAGGAGGACGACGGGTTTGTGGAGTTTGTTGAGAGGGCGAGATACGGATCTGTGGAAAGGTTGGGACTTTGAGACTTGGTTGAGAGGTTTTGATGGGGAAGAGGAGGAGAAGAAGAGGAAGGCGAAGGCGGAAGCGGCGGAGAGAGCGATGCAGGTGACGATGAGGAGTGATGTGAAGATGAAGCAGCTTGAGATGGTTTTAGTGGTGGAAGAAGTATCTGAATCCTTGTTGTTGTGGTTGTGGAGAAGTGCCATTGATTGGCTTGGTGGGTCTTTGTTTGGTTGTGGCTTTTTCGCCGATAATGTGTCGCCGGAGATCATTGCTTCTCTCTTCTCGGGTCGATGTTTTATTGGAGGAAAGTTGCAAACTTTGATCGGAGACTCGGAGTGTTGTCTGAATAATTTAAGATCAGAGAGAGAGAAGAGAAACGTGACAACCACGTGGGTGGGTTGCTTTAACTTTGAGTATGGGTCTTTTTGGGACTCGTGGGCTTGGAGTGACTTGTACATTCCGTTTTACACGGATCCAAGATTCTTGTTATGGACGCTCGTGAATCTGCCACGTCGCCCGGGTGAATGTCCCCCTAGTGATTAGTCAACAGCTAAAGACAATGGAAGATGTAAGTTTCGTCTCCGCAAGTTTTTCTTTTTATTGAATGGTTGGTGATTCAGGATGTCATCAGTCTGATTGTTAGGTCGCTCTCTAATCTATTATCTAACTTTTGAAATGTTGTTCTCTAGTATCTCACCTTCCTGATACGGTTGGTTACATGCATCCTATCTACATGTTTCTTCCCCAAATACTGCAGGTTACATGCACGTATTTGGTAGATTATCGCACTTCCATAGCAAAAAGTAAATGGTTATGTGATTCTGTGCGATATTGTCACATGCAACCGACTTTCTTATGAAGGTGTATGGGAAGACGATGCTGTAGCAGAGTTGAAGTAGTTCATGAAGTGTGACATGAACTACTACATCAGAGAGGCCGTTCGTGAGAAGCATGTATCAAGACCGATGCATTAAAAGAAGATTTAATGAAGAGGGACATTAAAGGAAGACTTGAAGAAGAAGCAATCGATCTAAAGAGAAAAAGGAAGATTGGCTTATTCGCTGAAGTAAAAGAAATGGAAAGTTTCCATTGGGTAGTTAGATTAGATCTAGGGCTTCCTCAAAGATATATAAGGAAGCCGTGGCACTGTGTTAAGGCTTAACACACAGGGAGAGCTTTTAGCAATAGAGAGCTTTTGTACGTCCTAAGAAGGAGAAGCAAAGCATCTAGGGGTTAAGAGCTTAGGTGGTTCAGAGTCTGTCTTAGATCTCTGAACGAGTTGACTAGCAAACAAGTCGAGGTTTGTCTTGAGCTTGTTTGAATTATTGCTTTTAATAAGAAGTTGTAAGAGCTTTTAAAAGAATAAATATAGTCGTATTTCTTGGATTTGAATAACCCTGTACTACTGTGTGTTCTACATAGCATAGCTTGTTTGTCTTACATTAACAATTGGTATCAGAGCGGGTATCTGTACTTTGTTTATTTAAACAGGTAGATCCTGCGGAGTAAGATGGATAGCTATCGCGAATTGGTGATAAGTTCCAAAGTGATCCTTGAAGTAGGAAACTATGGATTCTGGAAGGCGCGCATGAAGGCTACAATCAAGGGCATTGACCCATTGGCATGGAAGGCTGTGGAATCTGGTTGGAAATCACCTGTTGCAAGATCCGAGGATGGGACAGATGTTCCAAAACTGGAGGAGCTCTGGACTGATGATGAGAACAAGATGGCTAAGTTCAATGCTCGTGCACTAACTGTCATACATTGCAGTGTAGCAAGGAAGCAGTTTGAACTAATTCAAGGATGCGAGGCAGCGAAGGATGCATGGGATATTCTGCAGAAGCACTTTGAAGGAACCTCAAAGGTTCAGAGTTCTAGAAAGGATATGCTTGCAACAAGATTTGAAGAGCTAAAGATGGAAGAGAATGAATCTGTTGGAGATTTCAGTTCAAAGATTAGCTCACTGGCACAAGAAGCACTTACACTTGGGAAGAAATACAAAGAGAAGAAACTTGTGAAGAAGTTCCTGAGGTGCTTGCCGTCTAAGTTCATGGCATACAAAGCAGCTATGACCGTCTCCTGTAACACTGACGAGATGACATTTGATGAAGTGGTTGGAATGTTACAAGCTCATGAGATGGAAGTGGCTGGTGTGTCTAGTGGGATGAAGGAAAAAGGAATTGCTCTTGCATCAGTTGAAAAGGAGCATATGGATGATAATGATCCTGTGAGTCTTCTGGTCAGAAGGTTTGATAGAGCTCTACGAAAAGTGGAGAATGGGCAGAAGAAGTTTGGCCAAGGTAGGAAGACGTCCGAGCCAGAGAAGAACTACAGGAAGAATGATGCTAAGTGCTATGAATGCAAGGGGTATGGTCACTTTCGAACTGAGTGTCCCACAGTGAAAAGAAGAGAGATTCAGTGCCATAACTGCAAAGGATATGGACACACTCAAGCTGAATGTGAGTCGGATGGTAGGAGAAAGCCGGAAAAGTCCATGATAGGAATCAATGACAGCGAGTCCGACAGCGAGAGTGAAGAGGAAGTGAACAACTTTGTGGCATTTCTAGGAATCGTGGAATGTGAGTCAGGATCTGAGAGTGATGTTGAGCAAGAAAATGACTTAGATGAAAGCTACAAGGAAGTTCGAGAGACGCTAGTGAAGCTGGGAACGGAGAATTTGGCATTGGCTAAAGAGAAGGCAAGACTGGAAGTTGAAGTACAAGTGTTGAAAGATGACCTCGACAGGGAAGCTGAGTTGGCCAAGGCAAGTGTGAATCTAATCAAAGAAAAATTGGTTTTGTCCAAGCAAGCGGACGAGCTCAGAGAAGAGTTACTCACTGAGAGAAAGAAAGCAGCAGATCTTCAAGCTGAATTGGATCAGCAATATCGGAAGATTAAGATGCTCACGGGAACCAAGCAACTTGACAAGATTCTGAGCTGTGGAAGAACTGAAAGCTCATCGATGGGACTTGGTTACTCTGGAAGACAGAGTAGTTCAACAGGTACAACGCGCTTTGTATCTGGAGGTTTTGCGCATGCTGAAGAAACCAAGACACAAACTACTCCAGCTCAGATGAGTGGATGTTTCTTCTGTGGAAAGTTTGGTCATTACAAGAGGTATTGCTACAAGTATCTGGAACGGGTCAAACAAGTATGGAGACAACACAAGTTTTGGAGAATAGGCAAGACTTCTCGAGGCTGGATGAAGAAAAATGACTTGTACCCTAAGATAGTGACTGAACCAAGAAGTACCGTTCGATGTAACATGGCACGAGTAGCGAGTGATTCTGAATCCGAGGAACCATGGTACTTCGACAGTGGGTGTTCAAGACACATGACGGGAAACATTGAGTATCTAGACAAAGTGTCAAAAGTAAAAGGAGGAAAGGTAACTTTTGGAGATGGAGGCTGTGGTGTCATTCAAGGCAAAGGTACAACGTGTAACTCAGAAGTACCTAAATTGGTGAATGTCTACTTTGTCAAAGGATTGAAGGCTAACTTGATCAGCGTGAGTCAACTGTGTGATGACGGACTCACGGTGTGCTTCTCAGCAATTGATTGTCGTGCAATAAATCAACATGGTGTAACAGTGCTACAAGGTGTGAGATCTGGCAATAATTGTTACATGTGGGAAAAGAAGGTTAAGTGCTTGTCAGCTCAAGGGAATATTGATCTATGGCATAGACGTTTGGGACATATGAACTTCAGGAATCTAACGAATCTTGTATGCAACGACTTGGTTCGAGGAGTACCCAAACTCAAGATTGATGACAAGATTGTGTGTGGTGCATGCAATGAGGGAAAGCAAGTCAAGATACAACACAAGAAGGTACCGGATGTTCAGGCAAAGGCACCATTGGATCTAGTTCACATGGATCTCATGGGTCCTATGCAAACCGAGAGTATTGGAGGAAAGAAGTATGTGTTTGTACTAGTGGATGACTACACCAGATTTACCTGGGTTCGTTTTCTCAGGGAAAAGTCAGAAGTGTCTGAAAGTTTCAAAATCTGGGCACTTCAACTCATAAATGAAAAGGGAGGAATCAAGAAGATACGCAGTGATCATGGAGGAGAATTCGAGAATGACACCATGACTACCTTTCTTGAATCAAGAGGAATAGCTCATCAGTTTGCAGCACCATGGACACCTCAGCAGAATGGAGTAGTTGAACGAAAGAATAGAACTCTACAGGAAATGGGAAGAGCAATGCTTCATGGTAACAAGATAGCCAAGAGGTTCTGGGCTGAAGCACTCAGCACAGCGTGTTACACAATCAACCGTGTGTATGTCAGAAAAGGGACAACAAAGACACCATATGAGATGTGGACAGGCAAAACTCCTAATCTTAGTTACTTTCATGTTTTTGGATGCAGGTGCTACATACTGAATGACAAGGACTACCTTGGGAAGTTTGACTCAAGAAGTGATGAAGGATTCTTTCTGGGTTATGCACAGTCTAGCTCAGCATACCGAGTCTACAACAAGCGAACAGAATCAATTAAAGAATCAGTGAATGTTGTATTTGATGATTTGTCTGTGGTTGTAGGTGATGACTTGGGATCAGATGAAGAGGAAGAAGGTGGAACATCTGTAGCTGCTACTGAAGTCATTGAGGAAGGTCCTACCACAGATACAATACCTCAACCAGTGATTCAGCAAGTTCATCGCAATCATTCGAAGTCTGATGTGATTGGAGGGATTGAAGAAGGACGAAAAACGCGTGGAAAGGTGATCAATTTTAAAGAAATGGTGCAGTTCGCATGTTTCGTCTCATCAATAGAACCTAAGACACACACTGAAGCACTACGTGATGAATATTGGATTGTCGCAATGGAGGAAGAACTTGAGCAGTTCACCAGGAACGATGTGTGGGAGCTTGTTACTAGACCTGAAGGAGTAAATGTAGTTGGCACTAAATGGATCTTCAAGAATAAGACTGATGAGCATGGAGAAGTAGTTCGTAACAAGGCAAGGCTTGTAGCTCAAGGATACTCACAGATTGAAGGAGTAGATTTTGAAGAAACCTTTGCTCCAGTTGCAAGATTGGAATCTATTCGACTGTTTCTGGGAATGGCGTGCATTCTGAACTTCACAGTGCATCAAATGGATGTGAAAAGTGCTTTCCTCAATGGAGTACTTCAGGAGGAAGTTTATGTTGAACAGCCAAAGGGATTTGAGGACTCAATACATCATGACTACGTGTACCGACTGAAGAAGGCACTATATGGTTTGAAGCAAGCACCGCGTGCCTGGTATGAACGACTCACAAGGTTTCTGCTTGAAGCGGAGTACATTAGAGGGAGCATAGACAAGACACTATTCTTCAAGGAGGTTGGAAAAGATATAATCATCGTTCAAATCTATGTGGATGATATTATTTTTGGAGGAACATCACAGAAGCTGGTTGATGAGTTTGTTCAGAATATGACTCAAGAGTTTGAGATGAGCATGTGTGGCGAACTGAAGTACTTTCTTGGACTTCAAGTGTTCCAGTCAGAGAAAGGTGTTTTCATCTCTCAGAGTGCATACGCTAACAGTTTGGTAAAGCGATTTGGTATGGAGAACTCCAAAGTTTTTAGAACACCCATGAGTACATCACTGAAGCTTTCACGAGATGAAGCAGGAGAAGATGTGGATGTCAAGCTCTATCGAGGGATGATTGGTAGTCTGTTGTACTTGACAGCGAGTCGACCAGATCTGTCATTCAGTGTTGGTGTGTGTGCACGGTATCAAGCCAAGCCTAAGGTGTCACACCTGAATGCAGTAAAGAGGATTATCAAGTACGTCAAAGGAACAGAGAACTTGGGCGTGTATTACTCAAAGAATTCCAACAACAACTTGGTGGGATACTGTGATGCTGATTGGGCAGGATGTGCTGATGATAGAAAAAGTACCAGTGGAGGATGTTTCTTTCTTGGAAACAATATTATCTCGTGGCTGAGCAAGAAGCAGAACTCTGTATCACTTTCTACGGCGGAAGCAGAATACATTGCCATGGGTAGCTGTTGCTCACAACTTATCTGGATGAAGCAGATGTCAGCTGATTATGGAATGCAATCGGGTCCCTTTCTTGTGTATTGTGACAACAAAAGTGCAATTGATATCTCGAGGAATCCGGTCCAACATTCAAGGACGAAGCACATTGACATAAGGCACCACTTCATCAGAGAATTAGTTGAAGACAATCAGGTAGTAATCGAACATGTAGTTACTGATTTGCAGTTGGCTGATATATTCACTAAATCTCTTGAATTTAATCGATTTATCACACTAAGAAATGCAATTGGTGTGTGTAACCTTGATTGTTGAGTCAAGTTGTGCAGAGAGTAGTGCAGGTGCTGGTTCGGGATGTACATATAATTCAGATTGGTTTTGGAACCGAAAACGCTGTGGAAAAGAGCTGCTTGATATGCCGTCAGTGTTGTAATGGTACAGGTTTCACGTCAATCTGTGGCCCCCCCCTCTCAATAAAAAGAGCCAGATATGTTACAGAAAGATGCTCAGAAAACAAAAAAAAAGTTTGATTGATAGATTCCTGATGGGAAACAACAGGGGTTTCACAGCGCGAGAATAAAGAATGAAAACCGGCAGCATTGATAAAGGCATATCAATGTGAAAGCTAGCCATAAAAAGACAATCGGCTGCACCAGAATATAAGATCTAGGAAGAGTTATATGTGCAGCTTGAATCAAGCACTGAGGCAACTCATGAAGCACTTCACATGAATGGTAACTGAACTGAACTAATCTAATGCTTTATATTAACTTTGACTCAGCCAATTGTGAGTTGTGACTCGTGTTTTATTACTATCTTGAAAGTCTGATGATACATTAATAATTCACGAATGTGCCTAATGTCTATGTGTTTGGATGAGAGAAATTAAATGTTGTAGGAATACAAAGGAGAGGATAAAAAGTCAGGGACCAGATCTGCAATATCAGAAAAGTTGATTCAGTTTTATTCCGTTAAGGGAAGTAGTGGGGAACAAGCCCTAGAAAATCTCCATCGTGCTTAAGAAGCTCAATCTCGCAGCCTCTCTTCACCTCTCACACAATTTTCACACAGAAACTGACATCTATCATGGTGAAAGCAAAGAAATCAGCTCAACAAGCCGAATCATCCAAGGAAGAGAAGTATGCAGAGGCTGAAGGAAGTCGGAGGTCACTTTCTGATGGCGAACCTGAATCGCCTCCACCGAGAAACGATATGCCTGTTTCTGATGTACTTCCTGAGGTGACTGAGGAGCTTGACTCGTTCAACACCGCGAATGAGAAAGCTGCTTCAGAAGACAGCGATGAAAGAACTCCGGGTCTTGGGGAAGAGCCATCTGCGAAAGTGCCTGAAGCAGATCTGCAACCACTAATCGGATCCTCTAATGCTGACATTCAAGATGTTCCCGTCACTGATAAAGCGTCGGAAGAGAAGGATGAGTCTGCTTTACAGAAGGTGGTTGTTGAAGATGAGAAGGAACAGAGTGGAGCTGATGTTGAATCCGGCAAGGCGGGTGATGACGAACCCAAAGATGATGAAGCTTCACAGAAGGAAGTGAGAAAGAAACGAGTGCTGCAGCGATTAGGGTTGCGTTCTGCAAAACAGAGGAAGACAGGGGAGTCTAGTACACCAACTCAATCTCACTTTCTCACACCAGGAGATGCAGCCAAGTCTCCATATTTGGCTAAGGGAGCAGAAGCCTCACCCCGGTTGAGATCGAGAAAGTCTGGTGACAAAAGTGCTGAACCAATGCCTCCTCTCATCAAGAAAAGGTATGATCAGTTCCTTAAGCGTAAGGTACTTGCTGAGCGTTCGGTAGATTTGAAGGAGGCTGATCAGTGGGGGTACTTGGCGGTTATTAAAAAGGGGTATATGGAATCAACTGTCTCAAACCTTGCTGTGTATGTTGAGCAAGTTGTAGCTGAGTTTTATGCAGGTCTGCCGAGTACCAAAGCTGAAGCAGATGTTGATGAAGTAATTGTCTCTGTGAGGGGACAAACGTACAAGTTCTCACCTGCGCTCATCAACAATACCTTAGATTGGGAACCACTTTCTGAGGATGAAGTGGAGGAAGATGCAACTTTGGATGAAGTCTCAGTAACCGAGTTGGCTTCATTCATCACTGGAGATACGAGGACAGAATGGGAAGGTCTCACTACAGCGGATCTTACTTCATGCTACGGTGCTTTGATGATCATAGCTGCCTACAACTGGATTCCCTCTACTCACAAGACGTATGTCTCACTTGAGAGGGCAAGGCTGATCTACAAGATGGCTCATGGAGTCCGTGCTGATTTGGGTAAGATGATGTTCAGACAGATTCTCAATCTTGGAGTGACTCAGGTCAATGATGCACGTTGGTTGATCTTCCCTCGCTTGATCATGGCACTTCTCCAAAGCCAGCATGCAGTTCCATCTTATCCCAGTGACAAGCTTCAACGTCCGGTTCCTTACAAGAAGGATAAACGCGTGGGTGAGATCTATGAGCAGAGACTAGCTAAAGGAAAGGCACCATCTAGAAGTGAACCAAAGAGAAGCTCTACCAGGACAACACGTCAGTCATCTCCTGCTCCGAGTCCTGCTCCACGAACTGCTACACCAAGCTCCAGGACTGCACCACGACGCGTATCTGTTTATGAGCTTGGATCAGTTGCCATTCCTCAAGGACCACTTAACCGTGTTGATTTGCAAGTGGCCTTACAGGACACAACACGAGCTCTTCAGGCGCTAGCTGAGATAGTTCAGGATCTTCAGAGCGCTGTAGTAGGTTAGTATCTCTCCCTATGAATATGTGATTTATTTTACTTGGTGTTTTTAATCCGTGTGCTCACAAGCAGGGGGAGAAGAAGAAGACTAAGAAGACCAAGATTGTGGGGGAGCTGTGTTATTTGTTTTTGTTATTTGTTTTTATGTCTATGTTATTTCAATTGCACCACTTGTTGCAATTTCTTGTTATCCATGTTTTCAGACTGGCTAAGATTATGGGGGAGCATTTGCATATGCTATCTTTTGATATTATGTACTAATTTGCTTGAACCCGTTTTTAGGATAATATAAGTATGTTCTTAATTATCTTGAGTTGGTTGAATTAACATTTAGACATATATACTTGTGTTGTTGTGTGTGGTTTGTTCTTGTCTTCTATCTCAGGTACTTGTGAGACGACGAATTAAAAAGGGGGAGATTGAAGGTGTATGGGAAGACGATGCTGTAGCAGAGTTGAAGTAGTTCATGAAGTGTGACATGAACTACTACATCAGAGAGGCCGTTCGTGAGAAGCATGTATCAAGACCGATGCATTAAAAGAAGATTTAATGAAGAGGGACATTAAAGGAAGACTTGAAGAAGAAGCAATCGATCTAAAGAGAAAAAGGAAGATTGGCTTATTCGCTGAAGTAAAAGAAATGGAAAGTTTCCATTGGGTAGTTAGATTAGATCTAGGGCTTCCTCAAAGATATATAAGGAAGCCGTGGCACTGTGTTAAGGCTTAACACACAGGGAGAGCTTTTAGCAATAGAGAGCTTTTGTACGTCCTAAGAAGGAGAAGCAAAGCATCTAGGGGTTAAGAGCTTAGGTGGTTCAGAGTCTGTCTTAGATCTCTGAACGAGTTGACTAGCAAACAAGTCGAGGTTTGTCTTGAGCTTGTTTGAATTATTGCTTTTAATAAGAAGTTGTAAGAGCTTTTAAAAGAATAAATATAGTCGTATTTCTTGGATTTGAATAACCCTGTACTACTGTGTGTTCTACATAGCATAGCTTGTTTGTCTTACATTAACATCTTAGATACGGATGTGATTTTGTAATGAGCTTTTATAATTGTAGACCAAATTTTTCACGTTGTTGTTAATTACTATTTTATGA
>NC_079512.1:35176390-35202659 GCF_000801105.2 Raphanus sativus
AAGACAACATTAGAGGATGAGGAGCATAAACATGAATTATACAACAAGAGGTAGCATTTACGATTGGTATTAATGTTGATTCTTGAAAGCTACATACAAGTCGATGTAAGTATTTTGGTTGTAACTTGTCAGAGTTTCATATAAGATTCAAAAAGATGACCAAATACAAAACACAAAGAAAAACAAAAGACCAGTCCTGGGATAAGCCCATTAAGAAAGAGAATTATTAAAAAGGCTTAGGCCCATCTGTCTCTGACTTTACACGTTTAGAACTGGGTCAAAATATTTCGTGTTCCAGAAATCAAGTCGACACCTTTTTCGATATGGGAATGTGACAAGATCAATCTGGGGATGTAGTTTTTGTCGATTTTCGATGACTTTCTTTTCTGATTTTTTTCAAATTAATTAATTAATCTTCCGGCGATTCAACTCTTCTTCCACGGCATCGGATGGTTCCTTTTTGTGACGCAGGCAAGAGAGAGAGAGAGAGAGGTGATTTGTTAAGGTTTGACTTTGTGTTTCGATCTGAGATGGCGTAGATCCTTTTGGTGGTTCTTACAAAGGTAAACAAGGGTTGTTGTTGTGTTGAATGGACTTGAAAATGGATAATGTAATTGGGGGCAAGTTTAAGCTTGGTCGGAAGATCGGTGGTGGCTCTTTCGGAGAGCTTTTTTTAGGTAAAAAAAAAGTTGCTTCTTTTTTTTTTTTTTTTTTTGGTGTAAATGTTAAGAAAAAAGTTGCTTCTTTTAATCAAAATCATATTATTCTGTGTTTATATTTTTGGATTACCTTTTTGAAATAAACCTGATTGTTGAACAAATATTTTTTTTCAGGCGTAAGTGTACAAACCGGAGAAGAAGTCGCTGTTAAACTGGTAAATCTTATTCAATTCTGTTTTCTTTTTATTTAATTACATAACAAAACTGTATCTAACTAACGCTCTGTAAAAACTATTGAAGGAGCCGGCGAAAACGAAGCATCCACAACTTCATTATGAGTCGAAGATATACATGCTTCTACAAGGAGGAAGTAAGTTTACTTACATCTCTCAGGTCATGAGTTTTGCTTTTGTCAAAACCTGTAGCTGCTATTATTATTATTATCCCAGTTTTGATGGAAATAAAAAACATGATTGTTTGATGTGGTGGTGGGTGAAGCTGGCATCCCTAGCCTCAAGTGGTTTGGGGTTCAGGGAGACTACAACGCGATGGTGATTGATCTGCTTGGTCCTAGTTTGGAAGACTTGTTCAACTATTGTAATAGGAAGCTCACTTTGAAGTCTGTTTTAATGCTCGCTGATCAACTCGTGAGTATTATTCTATTCTATTCTCTCAAGTGCTGCTTTTACTTTCTTTTGATGGGTTCCTTAATAAAACGTTTGTTGACACTGTTGTAGATTAGCAGAGTCGAATATATGCATTCGAGGGGGTTTCTTCACAGAGACATAAAGCCAGATAATTTCTTGATGGGACTTGGTCGCAAAGCAAACCAGGTACACTTCTCTCTCTCTCTCTATATTGGCTGCTAATCAATGAATTTTCTGATTTTGCTTTGTTATCATCTATAGGTGTATGTCATTGATTTTGGGCTTGCAAAGAAGTATAGGGATCTCCAAACACATAGACACATCCCCTACAGGTGATTTTGATGGAGCTTTTCATGTGCATTTCTTACTTGAATACTTAACAGATACTTTGTGTGTTGATTTCATTAACAGAGAAAACAAGAACCTTACGGGGACAGCTCGGTACGCTAGCGTCAACACTCACCTTGGAGTTGGTAAGACGCTTCACTAGAGCCCCCTTGAGATCTGCTCCGAAGTTGTGTATACAATTGCATTTTTTTTAATGCAGAGCAAAGTCGAAGGGATGATCTGGAGTCTCTTGGTTACGTTCTCATGTATTTCCTGAGAGGAAGGTTGTGCATACAGATCTTTTCTTTTTTTTAAATCTTATTAAATCTTTGCACTCGCTTGTTCTGGTCTAATATTTTTCTGTGTACTTCAGCCTCCCGTGGCAGGGACTAAAAGCTGGCACAAAGAAGCAGAAGTACGACAGAATCAGCGAGAAGAAAGTCTCAACTCCTATAGAGGTATGGTGAATCCATCATTTGACTTAGATAGATACCCTTGATTGGAGTTTTAACAGTTTTTATTTCTTTGTAACAGGTCTTGTGCAAGTCCTATCCACCAGAATTCGTATCATACTTTCAGTACTGCAGGTCTTTGCGGTTCGAAGACAAACCAGACTACTCATATTTAAAGAGACTGTTCCGAGATTTGTTTATCCGCGAAGGTTCAAAACACGAAACCTTTACTTCTTTCTATATAAAGAAGTAACGTATATGATTGAATGTTACATCATAATGAATAACAAATTGATTCTCACGGTATCAGGTTATCAGTTTGACTATGTATTCGACTGGACTGCACTGAAACATCCTCAAAGTGGTTCCACTTCCCGTTCCAGCTCTCACGGAAAGGTGAGTAAACTTGTTCTCTACGGAGTTTCTTTACTCACTTTGATCCTCATTACTCTTTTTCTTTTTTTGTGTGTCCAGCATCATACCGGAAAACCAGGTGTTGCTGCTGGACCGTCTGCTGAAAAACCTGAAAGGATTTCAGGTAATGCTTTTAACTTTTTCCACAAGAGTTTGAAACATGACTGTATCTAATCTACCAAGTGGTTCGGGTCTGATTTTGTCATATTCCTTAACAGTTGGAAGAGAAATCCGCGACAGGTTCTCAGGTGCAGTTGAAGCATTCGCTAGAAGAAACGCTACGGGAGCAAGTCCCCATCAAAACCAAACCAGGCATCGAACTCTTGACGATGTTCCTCCCCCAATGAAACCTTCTGTGGTAAGTTAACTATTATATACATAACTCATGTCCTTGTCCTTGTTATTGATATGTTTTTTTTTTCTTTTTTCAGAATATGGTATCTGAGAAAGGTAGAAGCACCTCCAGATACGGCAGTGCTTCGAGGAGAGCGGTGGCCTCGGGAAGTAGACCAAGCTCATCAGGTGAACAAGGGGATAGCCGCAGCTCGAGCCGTGTGGCTTCAAGCGGTGGAGGTGGAGGTGGTGGTGGCAGACCATCCGTGTTTCAGAGAAACCAAGTGGCAGCTGCTGTGAGCGGATATGACTCTAAGACGGCCTCTGCCTTTAACCGCAACCGAGTGTCGTCCTCTTCTAGGTCTGCACGTGACGAGGCTCTCAGAAGCTTCGAGCTTCTTTCGATCCGCAAATGAGAAACGAGAAAACAAAAATGAAAAGCTTTTACAGTGGGGCGCTCTCTTTTGTCTGTAAATTTGATTCTTCTTTACACAGTGTGTTGTTGTTGTTTGTTTGTTCCCTCTGTTCCAATTTTTCATGTATTATTATTAATTATTACAAAATTCTCTGGATTTCTTTTTTTTTTGTATTCAGTTTTTACGATCTTTTATTGTAATCACGACAAGTTCTTCAGCTTATTTCTACTTTTTTTGTGTTCTCTTGCTTCCTACGGCAGAGTATGAATTAGCAAATACAAAACATATCAAGGTTTGAATGATATAAAATGTACATATTCTAAGAATAGGCTTGTAAAACCAAAACAATAGGAGATTATTTTAACAAAACCAGTCTTATTCTTGAGGTATATACACGATCCTCTTTTACATGTTCCAAAAGTTATATGGTCTTTTTGAGGTGAATTTTGTAGTTTTTAAGTGGTTTATATAAAAAATAGAAAAGTTAGGTATGTATATGTTAGATGCATGTAGCTCTTTTCATCGTCCTTTCCTTTTATAAACCAAAGAAAGCAACTAAAGGCTAGTTGCTCCTTTCCTCACGAAGAAGAGAATCGAAGCAACAAGCAATGTCAAGTACCAAGATGAAAATTCTTTTGAAAGGCAGAAAGGGTCTGTCTGATATATATCTCAAGGATTTGGTGAGTTTTTAATCTTCTATCACAAATTATTAAGTTATTAATATATTCATCTACGTAGTTACAAAGTTGGATCAGTTTTTGTTTTGAATCAGTCTCTATATGAATAAAAGTGGTTTTTGTTTTTGATGATAAAAAAAATAGAAGGAGAAAAGGAACAAGAGATGCAAATCGAAAATCCAATGGACGTAAAGCATGTTGCACACATTGGTTTTGGAATGGACCGTCTGAAAATGCCACTGCACCTAGCTGAGTACTACTCTACTCTATTCCTGTCTTCTTCACAAGTTTTACCATTTTTCAAATTTAACGTGTTATATAACACGAAAAGACTTTTGGAAGATCTAGAAGATCTCAAAACTGACATTTATGTATGATGCTGGTTCCGTTAGATCAATGTTTGAAAGACAAAAAAAGATCGAGACTTTTGATTTTATAATAGCGAAGATAAAATTCATTACGCCGTAGACTAATAATTACAACCAAAAAACTAAAACTTTACCACTAATCAAAAAGGTCAAACGCATAATTAACTTTTTTATCACTAATCTGTTTCTGTTTCCTTCTCCTTCTCTCTGTTTTCACTGTTTTATCAAAACGCAAAGAACCATAAAAACCATTGGGAAGCAAACCGACGGCAAAGCCCTCGATACCGACGAAGAGATAACCGGTCCGGCTAGAGGAGGAGGATCCGACTCTTTAACCAAAACGAGATGCGGGTTCCCGCTCAGCTTAAGCTTCTTCCCGACCCTATCTCTAAAACCGTCGGAGAAGGGAGCCTCACCGGTGAGATTGTTGTTCTCGAGGTTGATCTCGCGAGCAGATTCCAAAAGACCAAACTCCAAAGGTATCCGCCCCTCGAGGTTGTTGTTGTCAAGCGCAAGATACCAAAGGCTTTTAAGACTCGACCCCATCGAAGCCGGGATGTTCCCGCGTAGACCCATCCTCGAAAACCCGATTCCCGAAATACCCTCGAGGCTCTTCCAAATCTCCTCCGGGATGCGACCCCCGAGGAGGTTCCCGCTCAGATAAACCTCTTTGAGACTCCGCATCTCGGCTAGGAACAGAGGGACGCCGTGGTTTCCGAAACGGTTGTAGCTCAGATCCAAAAACTCGAGCTTTTTTAAGTTTCCGAGTCCGGGAGGGATCTCGCCGGAGAAGGCGTTGTAGCTTAGGTCTAGCTTGAGAAGCTCGGTTGATTCTCCGATGGTTTCGGGGACGTTTCCGGTGAGGAGGTTATGGCTAAAGTCGAGGACTTTGAGGTTCTTGAGACGTGACGTGGCAGGAAAGCCTCCGGTTAAGCTGTTTCGAGAGAGGGTTATCTCTTGTAGACTGACTAAACCGGAGATCCGGTTTGGAATCGAGCCGTGGAACCCGTTTCCGGTGAGAACTAGTCTTCTGAGCTTTGTGAAGTTACCGATCAAGACGGCGATGTCGCCGGAGAGAGAGGGGTTCTCGATGAAGACGAGCTCTTCCAGGTCGGAGCCGAAATCCTCCGGGATGGTCTCCGGGAGCGAGGCGGGAGCTCCGGTGAAGCATTTGTAGAAGAAGAGCTTGCGGAGGCGTTTGAAAGAAGAAGCGAAGAGGAGAGGGTCGAGGGTGGCGTTGGGAGAGCAAGGAGGGTTCTGCGTGTAGTCCGAGACGTACCCCAAGTGCAGCTCGGTGACGTGGACAGACGTGGTGGTGGTAGCGTCGTCGGGGTAGTAGTCGCATACGACGCCGTCTGGTGGGGAGGCGCAGAGGTCGTCGGGGAAGATGGTTCGCCACGGGATGGCTGAGTTGACTGAGTTGAGGACTCGGTAGACGGCTTCTTGTTCCGATGGGGGGAGGAGGAGGGAGGAGTCGTCGTTGATTTGCTGGCAGACGCTGGAGGGAGTAGTGAGGAGGAAGAGAAGGAAGAGGTTAAGATGAGAAGTCGCCATGAAAGCAGAGAAAAGCTTTTTTTTTTTTTTTTGCAGCTTTTGGATTTGGGTTTGTTGCTAACGAGCGATACGTTGCTTTTTATGGATGGGTTCATGCTTCGTAAAGTCTATTTTAGTAAATTGACTTAAGTACCCCTAGTTCAAAACCTTGTCAAGTGTTTAGCTTTTTACTCATATAGTATAGTCCTATGATAAAATTCAAGAGAGTTCTTTATAATGTAGTTTAACTTCGTTGGTTAGCCAAGGAACATGAGCATTTACTTGTTTACTTAATTTCTATTTTGTATCTAAATTCCTATTAGTTTTAATATTTTTGCATTTTCTTAAAAAAGATTTGTGGTTATGTGGTTTAGACAATGTAAAAAACAAGGTTTAGACAATGTAAAATGTGAAGGGTAGATAAGTAATTAGACAAGGAAGGGTACAAGCTTCACGTTCCGTAGGTAGAAAACGTAAAAAAGTGAAGAGAAAAAAGCATGAGCTGAGAGGTTGTCGGGACCATACCGGACGAAAACTTCATAGAGAGAAGACGACACCGTTTCGAATTATAGTCACACTCACCAAACCATCCTCCTATGATCTTATCCTTTTGCTTGCTTCATCCTATAATTTGATTTTGTAACTTTGCTTCATCCGTTTCACAAAAAAAAAAAAGAACTTTGCTTCATACTATTATTCTTTCCCTATAATTTCAAAGATCCCTTTGTTTGTTGAGACCACATAGTTTTTTTGTTTATTTATTGTGAGATATAGAAAGGGAAAATGGTCATTTAAATCATGAACTTTTTAATTTGGTCGAAAAAAGGCATGAACTTTCTTATGGACCATTTAAAGCATATACTTATTTTGATTAGCCATTTAAGGCATCAACTAAGTTCGACAAAGCCAATTTGAATACGTCGTTAATTCCATTAACATAGCTATTAGACGGGGTTAATTGCCGTTATTACCTCTGTTAAACACCAAACGATGTCGTTTTAAAATTAGAAAACCCCCAAATCCATATATCCCCAAATCGAAATCCCTAAACCCCTAATTCTCAGAAAGCTCAATTGATCAGACACGTTCTCTTCAAAATGATAAGAAAGAAGGGAATTCCAAGAGAAAAGATACCTTATCGACGAGGACAGGGGAAGAATGATGAATCTTCGAAAGGCGGAAGTGAAGCAGAAGCTCGTGAGGCCAGAGCAGCTGCTCGCGAAGAAAGAGCTCGTGAGGAAGAGACTCGTGAAGCAGAGAATCGTGCATGGCTCGTGAAGCAAAAGCACAGGCTCGTGAAGCAAGGGCTCGTGTACTAGAGGCGAGCGAAGTAGAGAATCGTGAAGAAAGGACTCGTGAAGTGGATGAGGCTTGTGAAGTAGAGGCGACTGACGAAAGGGCTCGTGAAGCTAAGGCTCGAGTAGAGGCTTGTGAAGTAGAGACGACTGACGAAAGGGCTCGTGAAGCTAGGCTTCGTGAAGCTAAGGCCCGAGCAGAGGCTTGTAGAGAAGAGAATCGTGGGGAAGAAGATGATGTAAGTGAAGACGATTGTGCTGTGTTTGGCGATGATGATTTTAATGGTCTTGAAGATGGTGCTGATGAAGAGAATGAAGATGATCAAACACATAATGAGGAAGAGGAACACCTCGAAGAGGAAGCTGATGAAGAAAACATGGATGAAGAAGCTGCGAGAGATGAAGGAGATGGAAGTGATGCTGACAGTGGAGATGATATCTGGGACGATGAGAGGATTCCCGATCCTTTGTCTTCTGATGACGATGAAGATGAGGAAGCGCAAATTCGTAGAGACCATGAAGATCCGGACGAACTACTTGCTTTGGGAAAAACATATAACTCTGCAGAAGACTTCAAGCTTGCTGTTCTGAGGTATTCTTTAAAAACCAGATATGATATAAAGCTTTACAGGTCGCAAGCAATGAGGATTGGTGCTAAGTGTTCAGATACTGATGTTCCTTGTGGCTGGAGGATTTATTGTTCTTATGAGAAGAGAAAGCATAAGATGCAAGTGAAAGTTTATATCAATGAGCATACCTGTGTCAGATCGGGTGAACCTGCTATGCTGTTTTTCTTAATGTTGTTTTAAACTGAAGTTCTTTTGGCTGTGGATCATGCTTTGTTGATGTTTTATTTTGGATCTATCATGTTTAACTGATCGATGTTTAGCTTATATGGTTTTCATTTTCAGAATACTCATTCTAGCAACAAGAAAATCATGAAACAAACATGAATGTCTCATTACCATACCTAGTGCACTGAAACACAACAACAATGTCAAATGCAAACTCAAAGACAACAACAATGTCGACATACATGACATACATAGAAGAAACATCAAAGCTACATAGAAGTAAATGCAGACTTGCTTTTCATAGCTTTACCAAACATTAAGAAAGCAATGCAAATGACCACAAAGCAAACACACACAAAGCACAACATCATCAACGCTTTCCACTTCTTTATTTCCATCTCGCTCCTTGCTACACCTTCTTTCAAATCTTTAATCAAAGTCTTTAACTCATCTACCTCAGTTATGGTATTAGTAAGCTTCCTGCCAATGATTTCGATTTTTGGAATAGCATCTTCAACCTCTTCACACACAGCATCCTCAACCCACTTGAATAAATGTCCCTAATTCATGATCAAATTAGATGTTAATATCAAACTAACATAAAGAACATCTCAGAGGCTGTTTAAATAACGTAAACATCTAACTAGCTTACATCTTTTTTGGTTATGCAACGGTAGAAAGGTCTTCCTGGATTCTCTTGTGTCTTCGATAGGTAAGGCTTTACGCGTAAACCACACTCACACTTCACTGGGAATCCACGAATTTCTCCCCCATGATTTATCTCTGAAGATGAACTCATCAGAAAATTGAGACGAAATTGTAAAGAAAGTATGTTTTGAACTTTCTGGGAATTAGGGATTTAGGGATTTCGATTTGGAGATATATGGATTTGGGGGTTTTCTAATTTTAAAACGACATCGTTTGGTGTTTAACAGAGGTAATAACGGCAATTAACCCCTGTCTAATAGCTCTGTTAATGGAATTAACGACGTATTCAAATTGGCTTTGTCGAACTTAGTTGATGCCTTAAATGGTTAATCAAAATAAGTATATGCTTTAAATGGTTCATGAGAAAGTTCATGCCTTTTTTCGACCAAATTAAAAAGTTCATGATTTAAATGACCATTTTCCCGATATAGAAATCATATAGTTATATTTTCATCTTTTAGATAAATCCAAATTGAAATCTGCATAAATATCATCTGGTTTATAGTGTCATTAGATCGTTTCCTTTATTTACTTCACCCTCAAATCTTTCCCTTATAAATTATAATATTTTTATTCCATTAAAATCAGAAATCCAAACTTGTACAAATAAATAGATCAATAACAATGTTGGAAAAAAAATCTTTGAAAAGGAAGACAAAAGCTGAAATCAAGTAACAGAGACAGAGAGGGGTAAACGGCGGAGGAATCGACAAAGACGCGCCTTAGCCGCCGAATGTGAACAGTGTTATGTATCGTACAAGAAAGCGACGGCTAAAGGAATCACACCCCGGTATAGTGTGGTGAAACGTGTCAGCTTCTAACCGGAAAGGGCACGGTCTCACGCATGCCATTTCTATTTCCGGTTTCTACCTTCCATTGTCCCCACTGTGCCAGAGAGTTTCAGAACCGGTCCATTCATTTTTTTTATTGTTTTTTTTCTTATTAGCTGTCGCTATTAAATTTATTTGTACGAAAAAAATGTACCATGCATATTGTCATGTTAATGTGTTTCTAGTCCTCGTTCTTCTCTTGAAAATCAATGATATCAGATTAATTACAAAACGATTTTGTTAGTTTTGGAAGTTATTTTGTGAATCAAAATATTTAATGTTGCTTTTTTATCAATTCTATGCATATATTTAAAAGATAAAGTTTGATTAACTTATAACTGGATCTGATCATCTTAGAATGCAAACGAATATAATATTGCTGGTAGCGCTGGGCCTAACTTTTCTATGGGCTTTGATTGGTCACGATCAAATGATAAAACACAGATTTCATTTAATGTTTTGGAGAGAGTGAGAGAAACCAGTGGTTGGTTTTATAACGTTTTTACTGCAGCTGGGTACTGTTGGACTTACATTGATAGTCTTGAGATCTGTTATATGGGCTTTTAAGTATTTAAAGCCTGACTGTAAATTTGTGCCGGCCTTGTTCGGTAAAGAGGGTGCCTTTTTCGCCATTACTCTTTTTTTTTTCTTTTTGTCAACGCCATTACTCATTTCTATTATTCAATGTTAGGGACAAAAATAAATAAAAATCATATTGTATTGTATAATTTAGATATAAAATTTAGTCACTTATTTAAGAATATTGTTCACATTTTAAAATGTACTAAACATAGAAATGTCCTATAGAATTATAGCTTCTCCAAATATATTCAAAAAAAAAATCTGAATGTTAATAGTGACTAATAAGAATTTAAGAGTGTATCATCTAATAGTAGACCAACAAATCACTTATAATGTGTGCTTTTATGGTTCATGATTCATTATATTTGGTGACCCACAAAAAGAAAAATGGAAATGAATTCTGATAATTAATGAAAACCCAAACAATGGGACCTGTAAAAGACGTTTTCAAACACTAAAAGAAAAAAAAAAGAAAAAGGGAAAAAAAGAAGAAGGTAATAAATGTGTGTGTGTCCGAGCAAACACCTAACTCGTGTTCCAGCCAAAACCGTGGAAAATTCCATCTGCTGTTTATATATATATTCGCCTGCACTATTATCACCCCCTCTTCACGCCGGCTCAATTTCAGATTAAAAAAAGAAATAAAGAAAGATCAGATTTTTCGAGTTTTGGGTATTAGTGAAGAAGAAACAACAAACAAAGAGGCAGAAACTCACACTCACATCAACGCAGAAAGCGACAAAAGGTAAAAAAAGTCGGAGAGAAAGTAAAAGGCTCCAAGAAGAAAAGATCAGATTTTTATTTTTTTGTTTCCTTTTTTTGCTTTTTCAATTGCTTCGCTTGACTGTTTCGAATCGGAATAAGTCCCCGGGAGAATTTCGAGGCGGCCATGGCTTTCCTCCTTCTTATTTCCTCTTCTTTCCCGGAAAATCAAAGGTGTGTGTTCTTTTCTCTTCCTTATGTTTCTTGATCGTCTTCAATTTGGTATTGCGATTCGATCTGGTTTTAAGGTCTCATTATCAATTGTTATCTCAGTTTCGTTCTAAAGTTTAGAGCTTTTCGATACTAGGCTGAGTTCGAATCCCAAAGTCATCGCCTTTTTTTGTTGACTGTTCTTTATCGAAACTAGTTCTTCAATCTGAGTTCTCGGCGTTAATGTGAACGTTTTGTTCAATGTTTGATCTCAAAAATGTCGATGATCATGTAACTAATGTGTTGTTTTAATTATGTGTGTGTGTGTGTTTGAAGATCATCCAACTCTGTGAGAAGCTATGAGGAAGAGCGAGATTAGGCCGCCGCCTGCTGAGAAGTTGCATTTACATAGTAGACTAAGACAACGTTTAAGGAAGATCAGAATGAAGTGTTTGTGTTCCGGTGAACAGATGAGACTCATCGAGGAAGAAGACAAGCGGTCCGAGCTTGGTGTTAGCTCAGCTTTATCAGCTGCTGAGAGCGAGACTGCCAAGAAGCTTGATAACGGCAACATCGAAGAAGCTGAGTTGTCTCTGCGTGAGACTAGTTCTTTGAACTACGAGGTTCGGTTCTCTTTTTCATCACTTGTGAGCTCTCAAAGAACAGCTGTATCATTGTTGTTGTTGTTGTGATTGTTTTTCAGGAGGCGAGGGCACTTTTGGGAAGAATAGAGTATCAGAAAGGGAACATAGAGGCGGCATTGAGAGTCTTTGAAGGGATTGATATCAGTGGGATCACTATAAAGATGAAAACCGCTTTAACCGCTAGAGAAGAAAAAAGACATAGAAGACGTTCCAAAGGCAGCTTTGTGACTCCTCCTCAGCCTCCCATGTCTAAACACGCTGTTAGTTTGCTTTTCGAAGCTATCTTCCTCAAAGCCAAATCTCTCCAGCGTCTTGGAAGGTTCCAAGGTAATAAGTAAACAAAGTCACAATCTTTATCTTCTGTTTCCTTTTTCTAAGTAAGTAGTAACTGTTAATTCTTCTTCTTCTTCTTGCAGAAGCTGCGCAGTCTTGCAGAGTTATTCTCGATATAGTAGAGGCTTCTGTATCAGAAGGCGCGTCAGAGAATGTCACTGGTGACATCAAGTTGCAGGAGACGCTAGCCAAAGCGGTTGAGCTGCTTCCTCAGCTGTGGAAGCTTGCTGAGTCGCCACGCGATGCTATTCTGTCTTACAGACGAGCGCTTCTCAATCACTGGAAGCTAGATCCTGAAACCACAGCGAGGATACAGAAAGAGTACGCCGTGTTTCTTCTCTACTCCGGCGAAGAAGCCGTGCCGCCTAACCTGCGTTCTCAGACCGAAGGCTCTTTCATCCCGAGGAACAACGTGGAAGAAGCTATCCTTCTTCTCATGTTACTTCTCAGGAAAGTTAACCAGAAGAGAATCACATGGGATGCAGCGATCTTGGACCATCTCACCTTCGCTCTCACGATCGCAGGCGACTTAACCGCTCTTGCTAAGCAACTTGAAGAGCTTAGCCCCGAGATATTGGACCAGAGGGAGCTTTATTATACATTGTCTTTGTGTTACCACGGTGCAGGGGAAGGTCTGGTGGCGCTCGGTTTACTGAGGAAGCTATTCTCAGAGAAAGAGGATCCAAACCGGATATCCGGTTTGCTTATGGCTTCCAAGATATGTGGTGAGAGACCTGGTCTCGCTGAGGAAGGGTTAGACTATGCTCGTAGAGCGATAGGAGACTTGGGGAACGAATGCGTTCAGTTAGACGGTGCAGCTCGTCTAGTTTTGGGCATTGCACTCACCGAAAGCTCGAGGAAAACAGCTACTGAGGCCGAGCGGGTAGCTAGGCAATCTGAGGGGATGCAGGCGTTGGCCTGTGGGGATATGACAGACCCGAGAGTCGTGCACCGTCTCGCGTTAGAGAATGCAGAGCAGAGGAAGCTGGATTCAGCGTTGGTGTACGCTAAACAGGCGTTGAAGCTTGGAGCAGAGTCGGATCTTGAAGTGTGGTTGCTCCTGGCTCGTGTTTTATCTGCGCAGAAGAGGTTTTCAGACGCTGAGACCATCGTGGATGCAGCGCTTAACGAGACGGGGAAATGGGAACAGGGGAAGCTGTTGCGTTTGAAGGCAAAGCTTCGTTTAGCTAAAGGGGAAGTGAAGGACACGATTAAGAGTTACACAGAGCTTCTCGCTCTCCTTCAGGTTCAGAGCAAAAGCTTCAGTTCTTCAAAGAAGCAGCTGCCAAAGGGATACGTAGAGGGGTTGAGGAGTCTGGAGCTTGGGACGTGGCATGATCTGGCTCATATCTATATAGACCTATCGCAATGGCGTGACGCAGAGACATGTCTCTCGAGATCAAGACTCATCGCTCCTTACTCTCCTGTTCGATACCACACCGAAGGTAATTTTGCCTTCTTCATCTTCCAAATGATAGCCTTGATGTTAATAGCTTATTCATTACCTATTGGGACAGGTGTACTGTGCAAGAGACAGGGACAGCTAGAAGAAGCGATGGAGGCATTCACAACTGCTCTAGACATGGATCCAATGCACGTCCCGAGCCTAATATCAAAGGCTGAGGTTCTTTTGGAGCTTGGGAACCGATCAAGCATAGCGGTTGTGAGAAGCTTTTTAATGGAGGCTCTTAGGATTGATAGGCTGAACCAGTCGGCTTGGTACAATCTTGGGAAGATGTTCAAAGCTGAAGGATCTGTCTCGTCGAAGCAAGAAGCTGTTGAGTGTTTTCAGGCCGCTGTTGCGTTGGAGGAAACAATGCCTGTTGAGCCATTCAGATGATTCTTTTTCGTTTTTTGGGTTTTGGTTTATGATTTCTCCTTTTCTTATTTTTTACGTTTTGTTTTTGATATAGATGAATGGATATACGATATAAAGATGTATGTGTGGATATCTGATTTGATGTGAAGTTTACCAACATTCTGTAATATACATAGTTGAAAAGAAACTTAATAGGTTGTTGTGGTCAAGTGTTTAATATTCTAAAAAAAAAAATATTCAGACAGAATCTGTATCTGTAAACTAATGATGTGTTAAGCATTCAGATTACATTCGAATGATGATGAAGATTCTCCCAAACAAACTCTTATTTGTTTTTTTTTTTTGGTTTCTTCTTTGAGGATCTGTTGTTTGTCTACAAAGCAGAGTTGAGAGCTGTCTTCCATCAGAAAAATAGTTTAACAGTTGAGAGAAAAGTCTTCACGTCTCCCCACTCTGTTAAACCCTGGAATCAGAAATCTTGATAGGGAACTACTTTCAGTTATCGGTTTTGGGACGCTTTGGCTGTGGAGATTCTGGCTCTTTCTCTTTCCCGGTTTCCTCTGGTGTCGTCAGCTCCTTTGAATCAGCGATTTTCTTGTCTTCTTGTTCGGATTTGGATGGTGAATCTGATGTTGAGGCTGTCCCTTTGCCGAGACCCGAGTTTTGTTTCTCAAACATCATTTGCAGGTACTTGCCTTGTTCTTCTATTCGGAGTTGCAGGTTTCTTTGAATCTGCAGTAACAGGAAAAGACAAAACATTTTGATCCAAACTCATAATCTTTAGAATCACATTACTTGCAGTTTCATGAATCCAAAAAAAAAACTCACACACAGGAATAAAAGCTATAGGCAATGCTTTTATGAATGTAGATTATAAAGAAAGATATACCTCGAGCTGCTCATGGAGTTGCTTCTGTACTTCCATCTGAAGTCGTAGAGCTTCAGTGATACCTATCCCGCTGTAGCATCATAGATACAATCAGCAAAGAAACTGTTAGAGACTTCATACTGTGTAGCAACAATTGTGATGTTACAAGACAAAAGAAAACATGTACCCTTTCAAGTCAAGGGATGTTATGTGTTCAAGTGGTGTCAACTTCTTCTCGGGTGAACCTGTGACGCACAAAATAAAGGGGATCTTTGAACAGAACTGTATGGGATCATCAGGAATAATCATCAAGGGAATAAAGATAGGGAAAGACTACCAGTTTCTGATGGTTCTGGCCTATATCTAGCCGTCCTATATTTCTGCGGTTTCATTAAAAGACAAAACACCACTCTCATTAGAAGACATGGGATGAAGAAACAGATGCCAGGAGAAAAAAAAGATCAAAATAAGAACCTGCAAATGGCTTTTGACATGATATATAGTCAAGCCTTCAACTTTCATAATCTTAAGCACACCTTTAGGAGTAGCTCCTGCAGAACAATATGAGTTTTAACCAGAAAGACACACACAAAGTTTTATGGAAAAGGAAAAAAGGAGAAATGAAAGCTCACTTTCACTGCCACCAAGACTGTTGACAGCTTCAACAAAAGCCTCGTGCAGCTCTGGCGTCCAACGCATACGAGCCTTGCCCGTTCCGTTATTACTGTTTGAAGATGTTGTGCTGACAGGTCGCAACTCCACAGACACAGGAGGAGAGGGTTGCTGCTGAACAATCTGGGGTGGTTGCGGTGGAACTTGCAGAGGTTTCTGGTCCTAAAAAAAAAAAGATGTTCAATTCTAAGTTATCATGAGAAACACGGTTAAATGTATAGACTTGGGACAAAAAAAACAAACCTTTGAGTCTGAATTGGAACCAGTCTCAAGCAAGAGATCATTCCAGTTAGTTGATAGCAAAGGATCTTCATCGGTGATCAAATGGTCAGCCCATTCATGCCAATCATTACGTTTCTGAATGTCATCAAACGCCGCACCAATGCCACCGTCCTCCTCAATCTGGCTGGCCTGGTGGTTTTCAGGGAAATCAAGAAACCCTCCACCATGCAGTGAATCATGGCACCAAGAACTATCATTATTCAACGCTGCTGCAGCAGGAGGGCCGTTACTGGTGCTTCTTGAGGCGTAGTGTTTCTCGTGAGACACAATAGATGAGTAATGGAGATTGGAAGAGAAACCAGAGGATGAGGAAGAGCATATATGTCCAACAGCTCCACCGTTACTTGAAGAAAGCAAATGGTAGGATTGCTGTCCTAACGGCTTAGACATGAACTGAGCGTTGTTGTTGTTGTTATCTGATCTCATGAAAGCATCTGAAGAAGAAGGGTTTGGTGTAGTAGATGGGATTGAAGAAGTACTTAGCTCCCTAGAACCTGATCTCTGAACCGGACGAGCCTCCATTGTTGTTCCTGACCAAACATTAAGAATCAAGAATCAAATCGGCAATTATAATACTAAAAACAAATCTTAGTTATAATAAAATAACACAAAGCATCAAGAATCATCGAGCAATAACAAACACATTATCCAACCAAACATCAAATTCGCTGGAAAAGAAACACTAAACAAACCCTAAATCGAATCCGAATCAGCAAATCATAAACGGGGGTTTCTAGAGAGAAAGCAAAAGATATCTATCCAGTTTATGCTCGAAAGATATGAATCAAAAAATTCTTCTCACCCTAGAAGTTCATTAGGAGACGTGCGAATCGAATCAGTAAAAATAAATTTTAAATAATCGGAGAGAGATCGTCTTCTTGTTGTTTGTCCGCAAGAGAGAAAGTTGACGGTGTTCGGCTGTTTTGTAATTTCCTCTCTCGTCCAAGGATGTGGTGGTGGTGGTGTTGGTGGTGGCTGTTTCTTAAAAACGAAAAGGGATCAGCCGTCGTCCCACTTACGCGCGGTGTTAACAACGCGTGAGATTACTTGCTTGTCGGAATCCACTAAAATTATAACGTGGACGTTGTTTATTGGATAGTTGGGAAAATCATTATTTAGGCTTTTTGTCTCTTTTTTTTCCTTCTTTTTAAAATAAAAATCTGCTTTTCTGATTTGTTTTGGTCTTTCACTCCCACTTATAAGGCCACGAAGGCCCAGAATTTCATGTCTGACTTTTATGTTGAAACTCAATCCATGTTTTTCTCATTTATTTCGAATTTAAATCCGAAGAATGATCAAGAAATGATAATATTATCACAATTAATAGATTACAAATTTGATTATGATGGTGGGGGAAAAAAAATCAAATACGAAGTTCCATAACAAAAGAAAAATCAAATTACAAACCAAACAAATAGGTTTGGTGCCTCTAGTACTACTAAGTATTTTTCCTTGTTACAAGGTTACAAACAATTTTATTTTCTAACAACATGATTACAAACAATTATATTTGCAAATAATTATTCAAAATTTTGCGTAAAATACAAGAATCACAAATAATCGTCAATTGAGCTCTTTACTTGAAGATTCAACCCTCTATCTTACTGTTCTGTTGTATCCACAACTCGGCGTATCTTCCTGATTTCTCCAACAACACTTCGTGCGTCCCCTTCTCAACCACTTTGCCTTTCTCCATCACAATGATCTCATCGCACTGCATAGCAGTGGTCAGCCTGTGCGCAATGAAAACACAAGTCCTGTTACTCGCCAGCGACCTCAGCGTTTTCATTATCTCTGCCTCTGTTTTGTTGTCCAACGCACTCGTCGCTTCATCGCACAACAGAATCGCAGGCGATTTCAGAAAGGCACGAGCGAGTGCCACTCTTTGTTTCTCCCCTCCACTCAGCATCAGTCCTCTTTCTCCAACCGCTGTTTTATATTTCTCCGGGAAGTTCATGATCGTGTCGTGGATCGCCGCACGCCTAGCTGCATCGTAGACTTCTTCCTCTGTTGCTGAGAGGTTTCCATAGTGAATGTTGTGATATATTGTGTCGTTGAATAGCACCTGCCATTCAAGTAGTGAACCAAAGTTATGACCATATGCTAAACATACTAATTACAACCATATGCTAAACATACTAACTATCAGGTTTTTTTAAAACTAATTTATTATGACATTACAATTATGAAAAATATTAACTAGATTATTCAAGAACCGATGTCTTATGAGAGTCAAAAACCATAAAAGATCATAAATAATATTAAGAGAAATAAGACAATTCGATTATCATTAATATGGTATTAGAGTCTGATTCATATAATTAGATCTGATCCATAATGAACTGTTTTGATCTGAAGCCTATCTAACTTAATACTATATTTACTTTGTTAACCTGTGAAATGGCAGCTTACAGTATCTTGAGGGACAACTCCAATGGAGCTTCGAAGACTATCAAGCCTCACTTCCTTTATATCCTGACCATCAATCTTTACATGTCCAGAATCAGTATCAAAGAATCTGAATATCATCCTAAGAATCGTCGACTTCCCGCTTCCGCTGCTACCAACAATCGCCACACTCTTCCCTGCCGGTACATCGAACGTAACCCCATCTAAGATCTTCCTCTCCGGCAGGTAGCTAAAATGCACATCCTCGAACCGAATGCTTCCACCTCTCAGAGCAAGACGAGGAAGCTCAGCGTCCGCATCTCTATCTCCAATCTCAGATCTCTCCTCGAGCAACTGAAACATCGACTTCATATCCACGAGGCTCTGAACCGTCTCGCGGTAAACACCGCCGAGAAAGTAAAGAGGAAGAGAGAGCTGAAAGAGAAGTCCGTTGACCATCACCAAATCACCAACCGTCATCTCACCGTTCATAATCCCTCGAGAACACAACACCATCGCCGTAGACAAAGCTGTACTGAATATGAAACTCTGTCCGAAATCCAAAAACGCGAGACTCTTCTGAGTCGTGGAGGCAGCATCTTCGTATCTCCCGAGCAACTCGTCGTACTTTCTCGCCTCGTAGCTTTCGTTGTTGAAGTACTTAACGGTCTCGTAGTTTATGAGAGAATCAACGGCTCTCGTGCCAGCTTCGTTATCAGCTTCGTTCATAGCTTTTCTAAACTTTGTTCTGTACCGTGTCACGACCAGCGTGAAAGCTATGTACGATCCGACGGAGAGACAAGTGATGAAACCAAAAGCAGGTCCGTAGCTGTAAGCTAATATTCCCGATACCATGGTTACCTCCAAGACGGTCGGGACCACGTTGAAAACCATAGCCGAGAGGATCGTGTTGACCGCGCGGCTACCGCGGTCGATGACTCTGTTCAAGGCTCCTGTCTCTCGGTTCAGATGGTAGCGAAGGTCGAGATCGTGGAGATGAGAGAGCACTTTTCTCGAGAGGGAGCGTATGGTGCGGAGAGAGACTTTGGAGAAGATTGCTGTGCGGAGCTCGTTGAAGGCGGAGGATCCGGATCGAGCGATGCCGTAGCCGATGAGGACAGAGGAAGGAGTGGCGAAAGCGGCGAGGAGGTAAGGGTTCGAAGAAGCGATGGAAGAGGACGAGGTGGAGAGTGAGTCGATGGCTAGTTTGAAGAGGAATGGGACTTGGACGTTCAAGAACTTGGCTCCGACGAGACAGGCTAATGCGGCGATGACTCTGAAACGGAGCTCTGGGTTGTCTTTCATCCATAGGTTGCTGAAGATCGTGCGGAGGATCTTATGAGACGACGACGCCGTGTTGGTTTGGTTGTGGTTGGGTTTTGAGACGGGGTGGTCTGGATTTGGAGTTGAAGTTGAGAAGAACAAGACGCGAGCGTTGACTCTGGAACTAATCGGTGATGGAGATGGATCTGATAAGAAGGCATTGATGCTGATTGATGTTCGAACTGAGTTACGTTTTGTGAAAGTGGTGAAACTGTGATGATGATGATGATGATGATGATGAAAAACAGAGCGAAGACGATAACAAAGTGAGGAGCGGGAGAGGAAAATCCGACAGCTCCCGGACATCATTTCTTGTCTGAACGAATCACATGAACTGATTCTTTTTTTCTTTTCTGGTCTCTCTGCATTGCTCGATCTCTCTTGCTAAATCAAGTTCCGTACCAGACTAGTCTTGCTGAAGAAGAAGATGATTAAATTAACTCGGAAATAACCGGTCCTGGTTCATAGTCAGTCAGATATGAAATCAGGATGGTTTCTTTACGAAATCTATCTCGGAAATAACCGGAACTGGTCTGTCGCGTGTCTTTAAACTTTAAAGTAAAGAATCGGATACTTACGGTGGTGCAACACCGCAGAGAATCCCATTGAGAGAGTGGGACCCGCATGGACAACTAACACTTTCAAAAATTCAACCCTTCCTCCTGGTAATGCATTTAATTAAATTGAACGGTTTATTTGGAAAGTAAAGAAGCAAGAGTCGGTTATGTCTTCCCTCCAGACGACAAGGGTTTTTTATTCGGACACCACTAAAAATGGACAGCTAAACTCTCTCTTTAATTATTTTAATTACGTGATTTTAGATTAGATTGCCACTTGATTATAAATTAATTAATTTCGATTTATTAGTGTGATAGCTAGCTTTAAACCGGAACTCATCGCCACCGTACGATTTGGTAAGATGGACCAGAGGACGTGGGCACGAGTCCCCCCTCTCTGTTCACGAGGGTCCCACGTAGCCTTCTGAGTATCATTTTCTAGCCGTCCGATTGAATCCCATGAAGCTGACATGTGAGCCCCCACTTTTTACTTATTTTACTATTGTTTTCGAATTTGAGGATAATTTTGCAAAAAAAAAAACATTTTGGAATTTTGATTATTGTATATTTTTTGCTTTTATTAGTGAAACATTTACTAATGCAACCGTTTTGATAATCAACTGTCTTTCATTATATCCAATCTGTATAAAGATTTTGGAGTCAATACCAACAAATAAAAACATCTGATTAACACCATGGATTATTGTGCATTTAAAGTTTAAACAAGTTTGTTTTCTACCAAACAATGTTTTTTTCTTTTCACATGTTTTATTTCTTTTGCCTAAAAATTTGATATATTTAGGCCAAAAGAAGACTAAAAGTTAGGGAAGTAAAAAAAAGAAAAAAAAAAAGAGACAAACCCCACCAGTCGTGTCTTCTTGTTCATCCTTTGTTTCCTTCTCACTGTTATTTCCCTTACTTAAAGTCGCAAACTTTGCTTCGAATTCAACCCATCTCTCTCTCATCTTCCCTTTGCAATCAAATCTCCAACGAAATCAAATCTCTCTGCTCAATTCTCACTCCTCTGGGGTTCTCGGGATTCTCAAATGGAAGGCGGCTCCGCTATCGGGTCGGCTTCGACTCTGTCAAACGATGAAAACCTCGTCGTCTCTTCGGAGGACTCTTCTTCTCCGACAGAGAACGGTCTCGAGCTTCGTCTTACGTTGAGCCTTGGTCGTAAGGGGTATCGAGAGTGCAGAGTTTCTCACGCTGATGATTCTTCTTCTTCATCGTCATCGTCAGCACCTTCTTCCTTGAGCAGAGCTAGCGTCACTGCTGGGATCAAACGAACAGCTGATTCCATGGCACCTACTAGTGGGTGAGATTCACCTCCTTTTACTTTTATAAATATCCTTTACTTTACAGCTGATCATCTTTACATTTGATCATGGTTGATAAGACATAATGTTCCCTTTGATCACTTTTTATCTGGAGAAAAAGGTTCAATCTTTGAATGTATCTTCTTGATCTTAGAGAGTTTGTTGTGATCATTTATCCATAGGTGACAATCTCGAGGGAAGTGATTTTTCCTTTTTGGAATGGAGTGGTTGGTTGGTCCTGTAGAGTGATGTTTCTCTCTTGCTATTGATTTTTGTGTAGAGTTGTCTTGATCTGAGCATGGTTCATTCACGTGTATAATTTTACAGGCTTGGAAAGTGTTAAAATCAATTTCTTTTTTTTTTGTTGTCTTGTGAAATTTGCAGGCAAGTTGTGGGATGGCCACCAATAAGGACTTACAGGATGAACAGTTTGGTTAACCAAGCCAAGACATTGGCTGTGGAAGAAGATCCACAGGGAGTAGTAAACAGGAATATAAGCGATGCAACAAAGGTGAGAAGTTCCATGTTTGTGAAGGTGACTATGGATGGTATTCCCATTGGAAGGAAAATCGATCTAAATGCTCATAACTGCTATGAATCCTTGTCCAGTACTCTCGAAGATATGTTTCTTAAACCCAGAACAAGTACGTTCTTTTATGTTGTTCCTTTAGAGAGACTTTTGTTGGTCTTTTTGGACTGAGAAATGATGAATGTTTCTGCAAATTAGTATCAAGCACACAAGAAACAGATGGTCACTTGGAAACAAGGCTTAAGATACTACCAGATGGGTCTTCTGGATTAGTACTAACATACGAAGACAAGGAAGGAGATTGGATGCTTGTTGGTGATGTTCCGTGGAGGTATATATTCTCATGCTTTCAATGTTTAGTACAACTTTTAGCTCTAAATTTGAATCCTGAAATGAGTTTTACTTGTGACCAGGATGTTTATTGGTTCTGTGAAAAGGCTCCGGATAATGAAAACATCAGAAGCTACTGGTGCAGGTACATTTACTGATTCCATCAAACTCCTCTTTTGATATTAAGATATCTTTTCTTTTATGTCATTATGACCGTGTTTGTATAATCCTTGTTTGCAGCTAAAATGAACTTATAAAGCATATAAATAAACTACAAGAACCATTTATGTTTGAAGCAAATAATAAGACAGATCAAAGAGAAGACAACAACAATGTAAGAATATCTTTGCCTTGGCTCTGCCATTTTATTTAGTTAGCTATATTGTTCAAGTTTGTAAATCACCAAACGTTTCAGAGCAATGCACAAGTTAATAAATATCTGTAAAGAGAGCAAAGTTATTCTACATGTAAAGCGGCAAATCATAAGGATCAAATATCTCTCTCTCTCCCTCTTCTACATACACATCAGTTTTAAGCCACATTCTTGTCTCCTCTTCTTCTTCCATCACACCCTAAAGAAGGTCATTTACAGGTGAAGCACTAAACACCGATGGCTGTTTCTCGGCCAAGCCACCACGGCTAGTGTTTTCCTCATTACTATTGCTTTTCCTCCTCGGTTTAGCTTCCCCGAGCATCGATATCACGTCTCTCATCGAAGGTCTGTCTTTAGGGAGCTTCGTGGTGCAGAGAAGAGCTATTTGTAGCACTAAAAGCATCTCTTCTTGAACATATCTGCAGTTTCCAACGTTAGGATCCAATGCTTCTTCCAAAGATATGTTGTCTCTTATCTTCTTCCTCACCCACCCCACAATATCCACAGACTCTCCAAACTCCGGGTCCAACGGTCTTCTTCCGGTTAACAGCTCAAGTAAAACGACGCCGTAGCTGTAAATGTCTATCTTCTCGTCCACCTGCAGTGTGTATCCATACTCTGCAAAAATGACAAACCAAATTAAAAATTGAACTCGGTTAGATCGAACCGGTTTATAACCAAATTAAAATGTACCGGGAGCGATGTAACCGTAAGAACCGGCGACCATCGAAACGGTTTCTTTCTTCCTCGCCATCATCCTGGCCAAGCCGAAGTCGGCGATTCTGGCGTCGAGATTCGCGTCGAGCAAGATGTTGTTCGATTTGATGTCTCTGTGGATCACCGGAGGATGACAATCGTGGTGGAGGTAAGCGAGGCCGTGAGCTACGCCGAGCGCGATGTTGAAACGCGACACCCAGTCCACCAAGAGCCTCCCGGCGGCGTTTTTCCCGTGAATCGCGTCGCCGAGGTTGCCGTTGAGCATGAACTCGTACACGATCATCATGTTCTTGTCGTTGTACAAGAATCCGAGGAGCCTCACGATGTTCCTGTGCCGTAGCTTCCCCAAGAGGTTCACTTCGCCGACGAAATCTCCGGTGGTTCCGTCCTCGATATCCGCGGCGGATCTCCATAGCTTCTTCACGGCGAGTACGGTGGCCGATCGAGGCATCTCCGCTTTGTAGACGATCCCCGTCGCTCCCATCCCGATCATGTTCGATTCCTTGATGCACGCGAGGATCTCCGAGGCTGTGAACCCTAGCCGATGAAACGCCATGAGTCTCCACGGCCATTCGCCTTTGCTCGCCGTCTCGAAGAATCCGTTGGAGTACCATCTCTTGTAGAGAGTCCTCGCGACGATGACGAGGATCCCTAGGAGTAGAGCCGACGCGACCCCGATCAACCAGCCGACGACGATTCGTTTCCCGTGGAGACTCCTGTGGCGCGACGTTCCGTTTTGGGAGCTGCTACAAGGCGGGAGAACGCCGCCGCAGAGACCTGAGTTGCCTCTGAGATCGTCTGGGTTTATGGTTCTGAGGAAGCCGTTGGTAGGGACTGGGCCTGTGAGTTTGTTGTAGGAGACGTTGAGGAGTTCAAGCGCTGGGGATGTTCCGATGCTCTCAGGTAGTTTCCCGGTTAAGGAGTTGTTGGAAAGGTCAAGCACGGCTAATGCGGACATTGTTGTGACCTGTCTAGGGATTTCTCCGGTTAGTTGGTTGTTTCTTAGGTTGATGGTTACTAGCTTCTCGCATGAGGCGATGCTGGAGGGGATGGTGCCTGTGAGAGTGTTTGATGAGAGGTCGAGGTTTGAGAGTGAAGGACAGTCTTGAAACTGGTCTGGTACTTCGCCGGAGAGGTCGTTATCGGAGATCAAGAAGGCTTGGAGGTTGTGGATGGAGAGGATGGTGGAAGGGAGGGAGGAGGTGAGCTTGTTTCTGGAGAGATCGATGAATGAAAGGGAGAGTGAGTCCGATATGTCTCCGGGGATCCCTCCGGTGAGACGGTTGCTGGCAAGTTCGAGCCTTTGTAGCTTCTCAAGCTTGCCGAAGCCGATGGGGATGGAACCGTTGAGGAGATTGTTCTGCATTCTGACTCGAACTAGAGACTGGCAAGTGGATAGAGTTGTCGGAATTGGACCGGAGAAGATGTTGTTGAAGAGAATGAGCTTGGTTAGGTTCCCCTTGCTGCACAATGTGGAAGGGATCTCGCCGGAGAAGGAGTTTGTGGAAACGTCAAGCCACTCTAAGGGAGAATTCTTCCCGAGATCGCTTGGTAGCTCGCCGGAGAGCGTGTTGTTCCAGAGCTCGAGGGTGTGTAGCTCCGCCAGATTGCTGATCTCCGCAGGAACAGAGCCAGAGAGTTTGTTGCCCATCAGGTTCAGTAGCTGAAGGTTCTTCAGCTTTGTTATCTCCACTGGAATCTCGCCGGATAACGCGTTCTGTGAGATATCGAGAAACTTGAGAGTGGTAATGTTACCGATCTCTGGCGGTATTTTACCGGTGAAGTGGTTTTGGTACAAGAGAAGCGTCTCGAGTGACTTTAGCTTCCCGAGCTCAGAGGGAAGTGGACCACTGAGATCTCCGGTGGCTAGATCAAGATACTTGAGGCTGCTCATGTTCCCAAACTCCGGTGGAATCGGACCTTTGAACTCGTTGTAACCAAGAATGGCTGTTTCAAGTGAAGAGAGCTCGCCGAGAACTCTAGGTAACTCGCCCGTGAGATTATTCGCAGATAATCCGAAAAATCTCAGCTTCTGCAGATTCTTGAACGAACGTGGAAGTGACCCTTGAAAGAAATTCCCACGGAGATCAAGAACTTCTAAAGAGACCAAGTTCCCGAGATCTTCAGTTAAGTTTCCAGAGAGATTGTTCCCTGAAACATTTAGATGAACGAGTCCAAGTGATTCGTTGCCGAACACGAAAAGATTCCCGGAGAATTCATTCTGGCTTATGTCTATAGATTCCAACGAAGGGAGCGATGTCGGAAGCAGAGATTCAAATCCGTTGCATGAGACGTTGAAAGAGACGAGGCTTGTTAGCTGTTTGATGGAATCAGAGATTTTAC
Source organism: Raphanus sativus (assembly GCF_000801105.2). Taxonomy (NCBI): domain Eukaryota; kingdom Viridiplantae; phylum Streptophyta; class Magnoliopsida; order Brassicales; family Brassicaceae; genus Raphanus; species Raphanus sativus. The sequence goes on from NC_079512.1 coordinate 35,201,835, forward strand.
CCGTGAGATTCATTCCCGACAGGTCAAGCTTCTCAACATTGCCGTGGGAGTTGCACTGAACACCGGTCCAGCTACAATGGTCGCTATTTCCTGGGAGCTTCCAGTCTTTGAGAAAGTTGAGGGGATCGATAAGAGTTGATTTAACCGAGAGCAGAACAGAGAGGTCTTTGCCATTGCCGGTGGAAGCTGAAACAGAGGAGGTAGAACCAATGTAATAACAGTAGTAGAGGAAGAGAACGATAACCCTTATCTTCATCTTCGTCTTCTTCCTCTTTCTCACTGAACCTCGTCTCCTTAGTTCATTACCAAGAACAAGACAAAGTGAACATGCAAGGAAGTGGAGGAGGAAGAAGAGTAGAATAAGAAGAAACTTGGCAAGTAACTGCTTGCTCTGTATATATATATATATAATCTATATCTGTGATATATATGTATAAAATGAATCTTGGTTTTATGTGGATCTAGTGATCAAGGGTATGCATGATTAATGAAAAATAAAAACAAGATCTTGGAGTTATTTGAGAAATTTCATAAGACACTGAACATGTGAAAGAGAGAATGTGTTTCTACAACTATAACTAATCCAAAAGTGTTTTCGGTCTTTTAAATTAAAAAACAAAGTCAACCATGATTTGCTGTATATTAAGTTGTGAATGTGCCAATTAGCTTAGGATTAATTCATTCATATATATATGCATAAAATTATACAGTCACTTGGTGTGTACCATACTCTCATCGATAGCTTGTGCTTAACTTCATTCCGTTTCAGCTTTTGTAGAATGTCTTTATTTATTTCCTCGCCTTTTTTCTTTTTTTTTGGGTCTT